>NW_024582412.1:2203007-2238438 GCF_018398535.1 Haplochromis burtoni
TTTTTTTTTTTTTTTTTTTTCCCTGAGCTGTGATACACCTTAGATTCTAGCCAATCATAAACATCAAGCCAAATGCAACATGGAATACTGCAACCTAATCAGCTTTAAAGTAATGTTTTAAAATTCTTTGGTTTCAGTGCTAAGACACAAACTGTTTCTGGTTTGCATTGCGCAAATTTTTGTAACCAAGATCACCTACTTGACAGCAAGCAACCTCCTGCAACCAGACACAGAATACTCATTTTTCTCTAGTGACTTGTGGTTGCTGCTTAATAAATATGTAAAAAAGCAAACATATAGAAAAGAAGATGGGTTTACAAACTGATGTTTCACGCTGGTTTGTGAATGTTTCCTTTTGGACCTTTTGAATTGAGTATTTTGGTCGTTGTAAACCTGACAAGTCAAAGGATTGATTGGACTGAGAAACTGAGTGACAGTCATTTACAAGGTAACCCTGCCAATAATCATATCTGCTGTCTTGTCTGTTTCACTCTCAATGGAACCATAATTTACAAAAGGAGCTCATGCTGTATTTAATAAGATGTAAGACTAGCATTTGAGACAAACTTACCAGCAAAGTATTCGTAGAGTTAATCGATGGAGTGAGTATTAGGCTAATTTTCTTATACACTTCTATAGAATCTGACTTCTCTTTAACTTTAAGTTTTAAGGCACTTACACACTGACACAACTTTTCACAACCAGAAGCAGTGCTCGTTCTCCTAAAATCAAATCATGTTTGAAGTGACGGGTAAGAAGTCTGTTAAATAGCCCCTCTACAACCTCAAAGCCTCCTCGGGGGAGCATGCCATTCAAACAGTGGGAGAATGTGGGAAGAAAATTTGCTGGTGTGAGTGGCTCATTAAAATCCCTGCTTTAGTCTGTGGAGACACTGCAGAGTATAAATCGGAAAACTCAGACACCTGTCAGTGCCCTCTTGCCTCATAAACTTGAGATGGTTTATCATGATTTTAGGATAACCACTAGATGACTAGAAAATAATACTTTAGCTATTTTGACCTAAAAATCATCAGCAAGGTGTTATTGAGGTATTAAAGTCAGACTTTTACTACCTGACTTCAGATGAGTTTCCACCTGCTGGCCATTAGAAGGAATGAAGGTTTAAGACAAATTTGCTCTGCCTTCAACTTTGACATCCAGAAAAAGACATCTGTTGTATACAGTCAGTTTCCAGTTTGTTGTGATGTCAAACAGTGGCTGACACCGCGCTTCTCAAGCTTTTTCTCTCCAGCTCCACCCTCAAAGCCAAAAAAGGTTTGCACCCAATATGATGCTATTTGCTATTATTATCAATCTCATGCCATTAATGATTAAGAATTTGTGGTGAATTTAAGTGAAATAAAGGTTAGCATAATAACATTACGCATCACTTGTTTTTGTTCCCTTTAAAAATCAGTTCACCTGAAATCAAATCTATATTTGCCCTGATCATCTACAGCCCATTTACAGAGACTATGCCCAACCAATGGGAGCCTATAGTTTGACATTTGTAACATTGGATTTAGAGCTGGGCGATATGAGATTTTTTCATATCACGATATGTTTTTTTCATTTCAGGCGATAACGATATCTATCACGATATAAGCCAAATAACTATATTTGTAAGATTTAAATGTGCCGTTGCTCACAAGTAAAATGTGAAATAATCAGCAGCTTGTTTTTGATTTAAATATTTATTTCCCATAATAAGTTCAACAGGGTAGATGTACTTAAGGAACATGAGACTTTTTCAGATAAATAAAGGCAAATATTGCAAACTACACAAAAGGCAGCCGCTAAAGCGTTTAAGTTTCAAAATAGAACAAACGAAACAGACTAAATTGTCAATTCCACTTAGAAACAAAATATTAATTCTAAAAATAAATCTTAGTTTGTTTTACAGAAGAACAGACAAAACTGACTAACTTTTGTCAATATCAAATAAACTGAGAACTAAAAGGAAATTCTCAATCTCTCCTTGTTGTATAGCTAGCTTTTCAAACAGTTTTAACAGTTACTTTAGTCTGACAAAAGCCGAATGACGAATTAGCGCTTCCAGTCAGAGACTGAGGCTACGTCCACACGTACACGGGTATTTTTGAAAACGGAGATTTTCCGTTTTCGTTTTAAAAAATAATCCCGTCCACACATAAAGGAGAAATGAAGGAAAACGCTGCTATGAACATGCCAAAGCAGCAGGTGGCGCTAGATTCCTAACCTGTGCAGAAATGTTGGCCAATCAGAAGTCTAGAAGCCTCGGTGGGAAAAAGTAAACAAAGCTGGGGCATAGAAGCAGAACCGAGTCGTATGTGTGGAGGACAGTAACTGTGTGTATATGTAAGCATTTAAACACTGCAGAGAGTAGAATTAACAGTATTGTAGAAATTCATTTCACCGAAACAATAACGTGGCGCACAGTGTGACGCATGCACCAGTTTATTGTATTTCCAGACTTGCTTTCGGCACAATTTACAGTGCACGCTACTCTGTTTTTTGTCAGACTTGAAATAGCCGAAATACCTTCACACTACGGAACTTCTATGGCTCTTCCGTTCGACAATCTCTCCGGCATTGGAACCATCATCTGTTTTCTCTTCGGTCACGCTCGGTTGATTTTTCTAGTCGGCACACTCATTTCCTCCATTACGCGCTGGCTCCATCCGCTTGCTCCCAAACAAACACACGTGCGGCTTGGCACTTGTGCTGTACGTAACAAGTCACGCGACGTGACGCTGCGGCTGTGATTGGTTCGGCTCTGCGCTACTTAATTTGGATTGGCTGACTTTTTTTTTAAGAGGACAAGAGCGGCGAGGTCTATCGCGATAGCTTAATTTCTCTATCGAGTAAAAGTTATATCGCGATACATATCGTTATCGTTCTATCGCCCAGCTCTAATTGGATTATTTTAGATTAGATTAAATTCAACAACCACATCTGGTCAGACTCTAAGCCTTGTGATGTACATGTGCTGCCATCTCAGTTTGATAAAATTACCAAATAACATGACTGACTGTTAGCTGCTTCTTATATTCTGAGCTAGAGTCACACAGATTAATAAAATGTCACATCTAAAAAGCATACAATTAAAATAGTTTATTTTTCCATTCATCTTTCTTTAACACAAACTTTATTTTCGTATTTATAGTTTTGTTTTTTTGGGGGTTTTTTTCATTAAAAACTTTGATAAACCTTACATAGTTTTGTCAGGATTATGACTGGCATATGCAGAATATTTAATGATTTAGATATCTGGTCTTTTTATTGAATTCTCAGTGTGCACGTGTATTATCTATTTAACTGGGGAACCTTTGGATCCATCAAAATGGCTTTTGTCTTGTTTTGGAATGAAACTCTGCAAAACACTGTTAATATGAAGAGTTTGAATTGATAAAAAAGTGTAAATGGACCATTGATTGCTGATGTTATCATCACAGAAAACCGTTAAACTAAACCTTTCCATTAATTTATTGGCAGTTCACTGCAGCATTAATGTAAGAACGAGCAAGGTATTCTCGTTACATTAGTGATTGCTATTTCTGCTGACTCTGCAAGAGCCTGACATTACGTCAAGATGTTTAGCAGTCACGTTACAATGGTGTCCTTTGTGCTGGCAAAACAACCGTATGAGTTCTACCAGCGTGTCTAAACAAATAATGCCTGTTGTGCATAGTTCGGGAGAAAGTGTTGTGTTCAGACTTGGCATATTGGTCTCATGTAAAACATCTCATGTAAGATTGCAATCATTCAAAGGGCTGTTAGTCTGACTTAAAGTAGAGAGAACTTGCAAACCAACATTGTCCTACCTAGAACCAACCCGCTAGCATGGCAGAACCCCAAGAGCATATCACAAGTGTCTACACATATCCAATAAGTTGTACTACTAACAGGTTACACTACTAACTTTGCCATTTTGTTTTTTTTGTTTTCTGTTTTTTTAGCAAGAGGGCAAAATTTGTGTTTTTAACAGGTCACCCTTCGCCCGCAAGCTGTCAGATTGGTTCAGTTTGTAATAATGACTTGGTTGTTGTGTTTTGTTGAGTGTCTGTTCCTGGGTTCACATCTTTAAATAGGAGAGGACATCCCTGCAGTGTTTTAATGTGACTGTAATAGAGACTGCATGACTGACCCATTGTTTTCCCCTTTCCGTCTACTTACCAGTTGGTCAACATAGATTTCAGTATAGTAATATTCAATTCAATTCAATTTTATTTATACATTGCCAAATCACAACAACAGTCGCCTCAAGGTGCTTTATATTGTAAAGTAGACTCTACAATAATACATACAGAGAAAAACCCAACAATCATACGACGACCTATGAATAAGCACCCTTGCAACAGTGGGAAATTTAAAAAAAACAAAACAAAACCCTTTTAAATAGAAAAAACCTCCAGCAGAAGCAGTCTCATGGTGAGGCGGCCATCTGCTGCGACCAGTTGGGGTGAGAGAAGGAAGACAGGATAACAGACATGCTGTGGAAGAGAGACGGAGATTAATAACAAGTGTGATTCAATGCAGAGAGGTCTATTAACACATAGTGAGTGAGAAAGGTGACTGAAAAGGAAATACTCAGTGCATCATGGGAATCCCCCAGCAGCCTACACCTATTGCAGCAGAACTGGTCCTGGTCACCTGGTCCAGCCCTAACTATATGCTTTAACAAAAAGGAAAGTTTTAAGCCTAATCTTAAAAGTAGAGATAGTGTCTGTCTCCCGAATCCAAACTGGAAGCTGGTTCCATAGTAAAGATGACCTTCTTAAATGTTTGTCACTAAAAGCCTTGTTAATATTAATAAATGGATATATGCATTTTTTTATTAATAAAGTTGACTTAATAGTTTATATATGACAATCCTATATTATTTGTGGTGTAACATCTTTAACCCTTTACAGCCGATCGGAACGGGCACGCTCTGTTTTGCGTAACTATTTTTAAATCCCGGTAGCTCTGCAACCACATAAGCTAGCACAATCATTTTTTTTGCATATGAAACTGGAGGAGTTGTACTTACATCTTATGCCATCAGCTTGTCCTAGGTTACAGTTTCCTTCCACATATAGCTTTGCAAAAACTGCATAAAAATCACTTGCAGCAACAACAACATGATATTCCAGAAACACGCTTCGCCGATCCGATCAGCTGTTTGTAACACTTCCTATGTCCATCAGCGCGAACTATCACATGACCGCATGACCTGCCCGAAACCGGAAGTGACGTCATTTTGCGGAAATGTAGTTTTTTATGATCGGGGCCTTATGAGCCTATACTTGTGTTTTAAAAAGTTATGTTTGAGTTTATGACTTTCTGTGTCGTTTCTGGGATGCTTAGGACTCATATTGCACTGCTGGAAATAGTTTATTTTGATGCTGTTATTTTGCAAATTTGCACTATAATATTTATTTTCGTTTTTCCTGCAGTATATAAAAATTGGTGTATTTCAAAAATAAAACTATGAAGACACTCAAAATAAATTTCCTGTAGTGGAAAACTAGTTTGTGCAACTTTTTTGTATTTACAGTTTTGAGGGATGAGCCTCTTAAATTTCTCTAACTAGAAATATATGTTAAAAAAGCAAAAACAATTTTCAATTTTTTTGTAGATTATTGCACTTTTTTGCAATTTATGTAATTACTATGCACCTAATGCATGCATATTATTAAAGTTTGGGCTATAATGGTTGTATTGATGTATAGCAACTTGAAATGCTCCCAAAAATGGCTCCACAGCATGTAAAAATATAATATAAGCTCTGGCGGACTTGGTTCTATGGTAGGTCTTAAAGGGTTAACTAGCTAGATATCAGATATTAGCTCATACAGCTATTTTTTTTTAATATTCACCTTGTTACAATTTTACATTAATATAAAATATATTTTTATGTCACATTTTCAGTAATTATTGATATTGTGAGTTCTTTTTACCTTTATGTCCATGTCATGAAAATTAAATTGGGACATTTGTGCACTGGTAAAAATGTTCCTTTAAGCCTTGCTGTCATATAATGAGAAAATTTCCTTAAATCATAAACATATGCAACTAATCACATAGGTGGAACTTGGAGAGGGGTGGCTTTTCTTGTTTCAGTATTGTAGTGTAGACCTATGACATGTTCTAGGTTGACATCATGTCTCCTAGCAACACCATCCGAGTTTTCAGTCATCTGTTTTACAGGGAAGCTCCCCACCCAGAGGCTCTACACATGCTGTTTCTACAAACGGGCTCAAAATCCTTTTTTAAAAAAAAACAAAAAAAAAAAAACTAAAAACCTGCTGTTGGACGAGCATATTTTATATTTCCTCATTAAAATGTGAGGGCAGAGTCAAACTTTGGTTTTGGTTGGAGACATAAAGAGGGTCTGCTGCACCAAAGAGATGTTTGAGGTAGATTCGATTGGACAGATGAAGGTTTCTGCTGTAGGTTGCAGTAATATTTGAGACAGCGGCAATTTGTGTCTGTTCTGTGCCAGACGTTTATGGAATATAGTTACACACATGCACACAGACTCACATTATCCTCACCGTTCTGTTGTCAGAATTGATAGTAGTAATTACTGCTCTGTGACCAGTGGACCCTGTTAAACCGATGCTAGCTGTTTGTGCGCCTTTTCTGTGAGCTTTGATGCGTACTGTGAACCCATTTCCATCTTGGTGAAAGCTGTGTGTCATTATTCCGTACCACTGAGAGCCATCCAGTACATTGACAATTAATTTTTAAGAGCTACTTTCTGGTCCACTGGGAATTGTGGGAATTGCTGTCCTCGAAGCCTTTTTATGCTTCATGTCAAAGTCTTAGCAGATTGGTTTTGACCTGGTTCCCTGGTTTGACCTTTTCACATTTAGCAGAAGGATATGGGTTTATTGGAAATCTTTCCCCATCGTGTCTGTAGACAGAATTTAATACCACAGATTAAATCTGGAACAATCCAATTAATTTTTAAAATCCTCTGTAAGAGCGTTTGTTGCTGTTTTTGGCTAAAGTTAAATTCTGACATTGATCCATGAGTCAATATTCTTAAAAACATGCTGTATACATAACCTGTAAGAAACAGCTGTTGTAGCACAGGGCATTCTGTAAAGTAATTTATCATTCTTGATAAATGCATTTTTCTTTAATACTGTAGGCATTAATCCATTTTATACATTAAATATAAACAAAAAGCTGCTCTACATATTTATAGTATGCTACAGTATTTTTCTATTAGTCTCTTTTTGAACATTATTTCTAACAACATTCAATTGTAAAGATCTAAAAATCCAGTAAAACGCACTGACCACAACTGCTATATTTGGCTATAGATGGCTATACTTTGACGCCAATCTAACGCATAGGGACAGGCAAACCGCCATACTCGCATTCACACGTACGACCAAATTAGAATAACCAATTGCCTGGGAAGAAGCTGGGGTATCTGTAGAGAACCCACACAGGCTCATAGAGAATAGAAGCCCCTAGCCCAGTTTGGATTCAAACCCAGGATCTTCTTGCCACATTATGCTCTGTTAAAAAGACTCTGCATCTCTCAACCAATATATCGGACTCTGAGCTTTAGAATCAGAATTAAGTAAAACTGGTGCTCCAGTAGTCTGATTCAGTGATGTGAGAGTTTGTCTCAGTGGCTCTATTGTTTGGTGCAGTGGCCTTTTATGTGTCAGTCCGGCTTCAGTGCATTTTCTTATTAAACAAATCATGTGGAGAAGAATAAAAAGGCTGAACTATACATGACATAAAGTGATGTCACCCCCGCTACTTCTGCCATATTGACTTCCAATATGAGTGAGACTACTTTTTGAGTGCCTTGTAATGTAATTGTTAGTCACTGTTCATACAGCACTCATATCAGCATGAAATATGAAAAAAAAAAATGCTTTTATGCAAAGCAGGCTATTGATAATAAGGCCATTGTTCTGCCAGTTGGAGGGGAGGGGGGAGGCAGCATCTACCTTTTATATTAAATAATACAAAATCCATCCATGCATTCATCTGTGCATCATTTTCACCATTTTCATGGGGCACACAGAGATGTGTGGAACCCCCTCTCCTTGGACTTCCAGGGAGACACTAAAGCATTCTGAGATATGTAGCATCTTGTATGTGCAACCCTCTTTTAGTCACTACTGACAGTTTAGAATAGAAGATGCTGGAAATGCTTCACACTAAGCTCTGTTTTTATCAAAACACAGCGGTACAGCATCTGCATCGCTGTAGATGCTTGCTGGGTCTCTGAAGCTTTTTGCCAGAAGTCATGGCCTTCCTCTGTAGATGGAGTCTGCTCAGTTGTTGTGGAGATGAATTAGTTTACTATGAAAGTGAAGCACAGAATTTCACAATAACAGTAGACTGTCCTTGGTGTAATTTGTCAAAAAAAAGAAACTTCTTGAAGTATTGTGGGCAGATGAGACAAAGATGAGTCAGCCTGCAAACCAAAAGTGTGTAAATGCCCAGCAAATATTTTGATGCTGAATAACCATCATGTATTCTAGGCTTAGTTGAACAATAGATGTAAAACGAAAATTGTGCCACCTTTGCAAATGAGCATCCCTTCTGAACACCCCTGAATGTTTGTGTATGGCAATAGGGTTGTTGTTGTTTGTCTTTTTTTTTTTTGTGTGTGTGTGTGTGTGTGTGTGTGTGTGTGTGTGTGTGTGTGTGTGTGTGTATGGTCTAACCAATAGTTAAATATCATTAACTCGGTTTCCCTGGGTCTTTTCCCGTGTTGTAGTTGTGTGTCTTATTTTGAAAGAAATATTTACACGTTACCATAGGACCAGAGAGCATTAAGGGGCAGAGAGGAGGATGTTACTCTCAATGTTGTTGGTGCATTTCAGGAGGACGCTGCTAATAAAGTTACACAATTACACAGTGAATTCTGTTTATTATTATATTTACAAAATACCACAGTTTTTGTCTTGGTCGTATCATTTTATTTTGTTGTATTTATCCGCAACACCTTAAAGGCCGGTCGTGAAAATATTGTCTGACATTAAAGCCAGGTGGCAAACTCCTAAGATGGGTGGTGACCATGGTGGCCATTTAGAAGTCGGCCATCTTGGATACAACTTTTGTTTTTTCAATAGGAAGAGGGCCATGTGACACATCAAACTTATTGGTAATGTCACAAGAAAAACAATGGTGTGCTTGGTTTCAACGTAACTTTATTCTTTCATGAGTTATTTACAAGTTTCTGACCACTTATAAAATGTGTTCAATGTGCTGCCCATTGTGTTGGATTGTCAATGCAACCCTCTTCTCCCACTCTTCACACACTGATAGCAACACCGCAGGAGAAATGCCAGCACAGGCATCCAGTATCCGTAGTTTCAGGTGCTGCACATCTCGTATCTTCACACCATAGACAATTGCCTTCAGATGACCCCAAAGATAAAAGTCTAAGGGGGTCAGATCGGGAGACCTTGGGGGCCATTCAACTGGCCCACGACGACCAATCCACTTTCCAGGAAACTGTTCATCTAGGAATGCTCGGACCTGGCACCCATAATGTGGTGGTGCACCATCTTGCTGGAAAAACTCAGGGAACGTGCCAGCTTCAGTGCATAAAGAGGGAAACACATCATCATGTAGCAATTTCAAATATCCAGTGGCCTTGAGGTTTCCATTGATGAAGAATGGACCCACTATCGTTGTACCCCATATACCACACCAAACCATCACTTTTGTTGTTCCAACAGTCTTGGAGGGATCCATCCAATGTGGGTTAGTGTCAGACCAATAGTGGTGGTTTTGTTTGTTAACTTCACCATTCACATAAAAGTTTGCCTCATCACTGAACAAAATCTTCTGCGTGAACTGAGGGTCCTGTTCCAATTTTTGTTTTGCCCATTCTGCAAATTCTGTGCGCCGATCTGGGTCATCCTCGCTGGAGTTTGTAAGGGTACCATTTGTGAGTAGTGACATGCGGCGAGTGCTACGCTGTGGGTTCTTGCTACGCTGTGGGCTCTTGCTGAATGAAGCTAGACAGCCACTGATGTTTCTTCATTAGTGACAGTTTTCTTGCGTCCACATTTTGGCAAATCCAACACTGAACCAGTTTCACGAAACTTAGCAAGCAGTTTGCTAACTGTAGCATGGGAGATGGGTGGTCTCGTAGGGTGTCTTGCATTGAAATCTGCTGCAATGACCCGGTTACTGCGTTCACCAGATATCAACACAATTTCGATCCGCTCCTCACGTGTTAACCTCTTCGACATGTCAATGGCTGTGAACAAAGAGAAACTTGTAAATAACTCATGAAAGAATAAAGTTACGTTGAAACCAAGCACACCATTGTTTTTCTTGTGACATTACCAATAAGTTTGATGTGTCACATGGCCCTCTTCCTATTGAAAAAACAAAAGTTGTATCCAAGATGGCCGACTTCTAAATGGCCACCATGGTCACCACCCATCTTGAGGAGTTTGCCCCCTCACATATGCTAATGTGCCACAAACAGGACTTTAATATCACCAACCATTCCCATGTTATTACGGTGTATCTATTAAATGGGCCACCCTGTATAACAAGTGGAACATTAAAACCAGAGTTTAATGGTTTAATGCAACACAGCACTGTCCCACGCTCTGTGTTCCCTCCCAGAGTCTATGATAGATCTTGTTTTGTCATGGTAACTGTCAGTGTTGTGGGTAGCTGGCCTTTAATGTCGCCTAAAGGTCACCAACATGAGCTGCATGACTCCTCAGGGTCTGGACACAAGAAAACACTAGACCAGCTCAGAGCCAAGAAGATCACATTTTCTCTGTTCAGCCTTTATCGCTCAGTCTCTTTGGTCAAAAATGTTTAAAGTTTGTCATCAGGTGCAGAGAAGGTACAAATGACAGCATATTGCTGTTTTTATTCTAAAAAGGGAATTTTAAGAAGGTTACTCAGTTATCCACACTTTCTGTACATCAAAGCTTCAGTGGATTCGGCTGAAGATCCTGCTGTTAATTTCTTTCTTACAGTTGTGATGCTGTTATTGACTGAATTGTATTTCATTTATTTTATTTTTAATGAAAATTTAGAAAAACATGTCTCTTATAGTTCTGTTTCTTTTCTTGATGGTCTGTTTTTCTATATGAACATTTGGATGATGAAGGGTAAAATGTGAATGAAGGTATTTCCCACGCAAACTGGAAACCAAAAGGTTGTTAAGCAGAAGGGTTTTTGTGCCCTGGTCCACGGATCTTTTATAATTTTCTGCATCTGTTAGTGTACAGGTTTTTTTTTGTTTTGTTTTGTTTTTTGTTTTTTTGTTGGTTTTTTTTGTTTTTGTTTTTTTTTTTGGTAATGTTTGTGATGGCAGTAAAATTAAAGTGGGTCAGTTGTGCTTGATTAACAGTTCAAAAATAATCCTTGTTTATTTTGAGAGCTTTTTTTTTTTTTTTTTTTTCTTTGAGTCATAAAATAAGGTGCACACAAAGAAATGACAAGGCTTTATCCATGGACATGCAGCACCCAAAAAAGTCATTGCGTTGTATCGCTGGGGATGGATGAATGACCATCTTCCTTAGAGAGAACAAATCCTTTTATCCTTTTTTAGAAAGCAGCCAAGCTCTGAGGTCAGTGGAATGCCAGAAAAGGTTCAGACCAACATTTATAGCTTGATATTAATAGAATCAGTTTGTCATGTTAAAATGTAAGTGTTCACAATTACAAGGAGGAAATGGAGGAAGCTACTGTGATGCATTGGTTGTGTTCCTAGATAGGAAAAAGAATGCACAGTGTAAGACCAGGTTGTATCCAATGTTTCTGTATGCGTTTTCCATCTGCTTCTCTCATGGTTGCTGAGAGATCCCTAAGCCTGTGTGACTGGGACTCAGAGAAATGAGGAAGTCCACATCTATTCAGAAGCTGCTGTCTCTCATGCAAAGTGGAGAATGTTGTTTCATTCAGGTGTTGGGTGAGTTTTAAAGAGGAGAGAGAAAATAAAGAATGCATTTCCTCCATTCCAGTATAGTTTGTATGTACTTTTACCTGCTTCCTGCTTTGCCACAGTAACCCCCCCCCCCCCCCCCCCCCACACACACACACACACACACCAGGGTTTCCCTGACCTGAGGCTGCTCTGCTCTTGTTCTTTTCCATAATAACGATACATGCAGTCGTTTATCTTACAATGGAAAGTGCCCAGGGATTGCAGTTGTTTCGATTCAGACTGCTTAAATAAAATAGACTTAATCTGATAAGGTGTGTGTGTGTGTGTGTGTGTGTGTGTTTCCGTCTGTCTCCTGAGCTATCTTATTTAGCCCCACCCTCTCATTACACAGAGAAACTGGGAGAGTCTGAGGCACAGAAAGTAGCAAGAAAAACAAGGGAAAGTTCAAAAACTGCACCAGATTCTCAGCAGGAAACCAGTCAGTTGATCAGGCTTACATTTACAGTTGGGAGATTTTTGTCAGTTTCTGTAAGTCATTCATTCGGTTGGTCTCTCTGTCAGGTGGTTTAGTTAGTTGGTCCATCAGTTACAGAAGCAGAAATCTGGTCTGCAATTTAACACTAAACACATTAAGACAGAACCAATAAACTACTCCCTATGTCCCTGCAGCCAGTCAGCTGCTTAGTGAAGGGAGTGGCTTTCTGCTCTGCTGCCTGCAGCTGTATTACAGTCATTCACCAGGTCATCCAGTGATCCAGCCTCCTAGCCAGCCAGCCAGCCAGCCAGCCAGTAAGTCAGTGGTTGTAAATGCAGGGCTGCTGTTCAGCTGCTCTGAACTCCTTGTATCTCCCCTCAGGATCTTACACCATTGAATCAGCTGAGGAGCTGCTGAGAGGTAAGCAGTTGTGACTTTCACAGAAGTTTGGCAACATTTTGGAGCAGCTGTCTGGCTTTTTGTGGGCATGTGATAGGCTGCAGGGTTTGTGTGCAGAAAGGAAAAATGTATTTTAAAAAAAGTCAGTTTTGAACAAGGAAATGTAGTCGCTGCATCTGTGGAATGCGATCACACCCTTTTCTACAAGTTGAATTGTGTTAGCATGTTGTTGCGCTCGGCTACATCATCCAGGCTGCTCATTATCCGGGCTCTGAATTTTCTCACATTCTCAGTCTCATGACAGTGGTGATGCTCTGAAGGCAAGTATTAGGCTGGTTTATTAAAGACTGACTTCAGTGTCTATATCAGAAAAAACCACCAGTTTGACTCCCACTTGTCTGTTATTTATAACTTTTTTTTTTTTGGAGAACTTTAAGTTAATTGTGAAAGAAAAAGATCAAAAAGCATAAAGAAAATAAAAGAGCTAGTATGAGAACAAACTGATCCTGCTTATTGACTTGTGGTAAGCTCCAGAAGTTAAGGGGCTTTTAGACTTTTTCAAATGATTTTTCTTTTTTCTCTGTATATGTAATTTCTTAGTGGAAGGTTTGAGATCATTTGCCTATCCAGTGTGTAACATTTCCTCAAAAGTCATTCTGACAGCTTCACAAATGTTTTAATCTTAATGCCATAAATACTGACCCAGTCTTCCTCAGTCATCTGTGGATTCAGTATGTATGTATAGTGAATTTGCTAGAGTTACATATGTTCACCAGTATTGACCAATTATATACACTTATCTGGGTATGAGCTTTAGTACAGGCTGAATTCCAATCCTCTGCTAAGTTTTTAGTTTCCAAATCTTCAATTTATGCATTTAGTGTATAACATAAGGTCTTTAATCAACAGGCTAAAACGGTGTATAAGATTTTGATATGAATCTCTTTGTTAAACAGTCCTTTGTCATTATTTTAGAATGTGTTTGAGAGGATCTTCCGGCTTAATTATGTTGATGTGCTTTTACAAACTTCTCAACTGTAGACATTTTTTTTTTTTAAATTACAAATTATTTGTAATTACAATAATACCAATTATGATACCTGTGCAAACCTTAAATTTTATATCCAGAAACATACTGCCTTTTTTCTCAGGAAATGCAGTAGCATTGCAGGATATTGCATTGCCAGGCTATTCAAGGTGCCCTTTGGAAGATGTGGCGATATTGGTCATCAACAGAAAATAGTCGTATGTTTATCAGCGTTTTTATTGAGGTTGTCCATGGAAGCTTGCGATTTTTGTCCTGCTTTTGTACTTTATTTTTACTTCCTTTTGCGCTTTCCCGTTCACTCGGTGGTTATGATTCAGTCACCACCAGGTTAAAACTGGGTGACATCTCTTTTACACCTAGGAAAACTCAATGGCTGCTAGGCAATTTTTACATTCAGTGACCAATTGAAAGCAGCTGGGACAACCAGTTTGTTTCCCCAAGGCTGTGTGCAAATACCCTTAACCTCTGGTCAATTGCACAGGTCACTTGTTGGGAGTGATTCTGTCTTTAAACAGTTGCAGTCCAGCTCAGACCGACTGTAACCGCAATGACAGATTCGCAAAGGTTTGCAACTCGTGTGTGAAAAGACTCTTTACAGTAGTGCACTCGACTCAGCTGGCCGCCAGCTGGTTGTATTCTGGTTATATTCCTATATAAAAGGTTCCAGAGCACCAATGCCAATTTGCAGTTGAGTTGACTTCATGCAGCAACTACTGTATGTCACAATTTATGGAAGAATTTCTGTTTTAAATATACACAGTTTTGGCTGGACTCTGAATGTAGGTAGTTATTTGAATTTCTGTATGGAGATGAGATGGCAGAATGATTTTGTCTTATTGCTGTTTGTTTGCTTGGTTGTTTTTGTTTTTTTTCACCGTCTTGATGCACCAAAGCTTTTCTTTGAAGACGGCATCTGACTGTCAATGGTTGCAAACTGGCCCCGATCTTCTATTTCAAAGGAAAAAAATTGCAAGTTGATTGCACGTGGTCACAATAAAAATCATTTTGTTAAGGCTGCTGTCTCCAACCACTGTTTTCAGTGGGAGGGGGAAAAAAATAAATTCTTGAGGCTTACATTTGTATTCTTCACCTTCATTTCAGTAGGAAGCCGTGGGATTAGGTATGAGAGCGAGGCTTTTGGAGTGTCAAGAGATGGGCAGATGGCTGGTTTTGTTTTTCCCCCCCTTATATAAATATACAGTATTTAAAAAAAGAGCAGCTGTATCCTTAAGTAAATTTGTATTTAACTGATATCACGAGAAATTAATTTGCTGTTAAAATAATAATAATAATAATAATAATAATAATAATAATAATAATAATAATAATAATAATAATAATAATAATAATAATAATAATAAAAAACATTGAATATTTTTGACAGGAATTGTTCGCAGGGAAGGTTAGGTGTCTTTGATGTATTTAATTACCATCCAGAACCCACATGTTGGTGTCACTGAATTATTATTTTTTTTGATGATTTGTGTGAAGTGTGTATATGTGTGTGACAGAAAGCCTCTTCCACTGCGTAGGACTAAAGCACATTTGCTGTGTTTAAACAGTATTATCTCAGAACTGGTTTGACTGCAGAGGGGGAATGGTGTCATTTGAAGCCTGCAATATGTTGTAATAATTTGCAGAGTTCACTTGATGTGACTGAAATTGTTGGTAATAAATGCTGCTTCCTCCTACTCGTATGTGACAGGCATTTCCTCTTTTGTGATTTATATTGGAGGCGATACTAAAGTCAATATTTGACTCTGGTTTCTGTGAAAAGAAAGAAGCAGTTTTAAAAAAAACATAAAAAGGCCCATGAAACCTTGAACTCTTTTAGTCATTATTAAAACATTGCTCTCTGCCGAACCTTGAGGAACTGAAAGAAAACCACATCAGAAAAATTAATTTTGTTGCTTTTATAGCTTTACTTTCCGGGCTTTACTGACACTTTGGAAGTAAACACGAATATGAATTTGTCTTTTATTTTGTATTCCCATGTGAGAAACACAGTTGAAAAGAAATCAAAATATTGACTTAATAACATTTAATAATAGTTAATTTGTTATCTTTTTTTAAATAGTCAACTGTTAACCTTTAAAAGGCAGTTTTATGTTTTTGTATGTTGTCTGTATAATTACTTGCTTAAGGCTTGTAAAATCATCAATCAGGCTTAAAAACAAAACTTGCACAATAAGCTTATAGAAGATACTTTTCCCTATTTCATCATATTCATCATGAGAAAAAATGACACTTAAATTTAAGCAAATGGAACAAGAAAAGGTCACAAAGTACCTAAATTAGATTGAGGACCTACAGACCAGAAGATCTTGATTGAATTAAAGTGTTAATAGGATTTTGCAGACAGTGTATGCTGATTAGATCTGCAGAGTTCAGGTATTGTCTGCTATTTACTGCACTTTCCCTATATTTAAAAAAAACAAACAGTATTTGCTTGTTCTACCCGCTATTGCTTTGCATAAATATGATGTTAGAACATTTAAATGTGAAAAGTAGTTACTTAGTGAAATGTAAGATGAGCTAATAAATGCTGTGTAATTACCAAATCACTTGGCTTTAGGACCCTGGAGTGTGGGGCAGACACTCCATCTGATAATGATGCTGTGGGCTTTTTTTTTGTTTGTTTGTTTGTTACTCTCCTTTGCTACTCTCGCTTATGGCAGAACCACACATCCAATCAGCTGACTAATCACGTGACTGTCAACTCAATAAGCAATGAAGGAGGCCAGAGTTTTAAGGAAAATGATAAAGAAGTCAAACACAGTTAGTTATACAGAGAAAAATGGACCAGTGTCTGATTGTTTCAAAGCTGAGTGAAGTAGATTGGAGGATGGTGGGGCTCCTCAGGGATTGGATTTTGTAGCATTCAAGTTTATCTAGTGTTTTAGCTCTGCGAGTTCCAGATCCTTGATGGTTAATGTATCAGGACGGCTTGAATGGAAATGTACTGTTCTTAGTTAGCCACAACTCAGAGAGCACAGACCTATGTTGTTATGCCATTGTCAGTCCCAGTTCAGGGTCATTGCCTGCATAAATTACAGTGTTGCAATTAGGGCTGCCACAAACGATTATTTTGATAGTTGACTAGTCGCCGATTATTTTTGCGATTACTCGACTAATCAGATCATGCATCCATTGGACATACGATGTACAGCTTATTGCACCAGCAGCATCTGCTCTTATATAACTATCATTAGCTTACAGCTTGAAGTGTTTGTGCTAACTAAAAATAAAGACAAGATGGTAGTTTATTAAATTTTAATGAAATTTGCAGATTGTTTCGGTGAAGTTTAATAAACTCCTTGCTATCTAAAATATAACAGGACACCGGAGTATATTCTCGAGCATCTCACACTTCTGATAATCAGCTGTCTGCTTGACGTTTATTCAGCTGTGTAAAAACTATAACTTTAATCTCAGCCAAACCGATTTACTCAGGAACAAATAAAATACTAAAAAAAGCCAAACAATAACATTTTTAAGTTATCTAAGTGACTTATATATGTTTAACCTGAGTAGCGAAAGACGGCGGTGGGTTTGAAAACGATTTGCCGGGAGTCCGGTGTTCTCACGGGCTCTAGTGAGCTTGCCCCCGGCTAGCTATCGAGCTGTGGGTAACAGACGTCTCCGAAAACGTCGGAGCGCTTTTGAAAATATGTGGCGTCTTGATAAACTGAGCAGATATTTGAGGTTTACACAGCTACATTCTCGCCTGAAAATATGTTAAACGTTTATTTTGTGACCCAGAAAGAATAATAAGAGTAATATTAAAACTAACTAGCTGCCGCCATTGTTGGCAACTGCGCTGGTAGGGATGGGTATCGAAAACCGGTTCTTGTTGAGAACCGGTTCCCACTGTTTCAATTCCTTGGAATTGTTTGCCATTTTTGCAAACGATTCCCTTATCGATTCCAGTCGCCCCGAATGACGTCACCACGTTGCGGAGCGTCATTTACCTGGCAGGAAACATGGCGGCTCAAACGCTCAAAAGTTTGGTTATACTTTACGAGAACGGATGACAACAGGGCAACTTGCAATACTTGCAAAGTAGATATTTCATTTAAGGGAGGAAACACTACGAATATGCAAAAGCATTTGCTCACAAAACACGCGATGACCTTAAATGAATGTCGTGTTTTTAATTCCGCTCCGGACTCGTGAATCTCAACCCAGCAGCAGCGGTAACGTTTGCACGTCCTCTCCCGTTAATGCGGCAGGTAAATAATCAACTAACAGTGCATATTATGTTAGCGCGATCTGCCTTATCTGCCATTACTGCCATTACTGTGCGTTTAGGTGACCATGATGAGAGAGACAGACAGAGTCTAATGTTACCGAGCAGTGACTAAGTTTGTGGTCGAAGGCTTGCACCCATTTGCCACAGCAGATGCCCCCGATTTTCGGTAAGTGAATGTGTTTAATTGTAGGCAGGGACATTACTGGATATTCTTGTGTAATTGCTACAGAATAATTTATGTTATGCTTTGTTATTGCTACAGAAGAATATTTATTTTATTATTTTACATTTACAATTTTTTTTCCCCGGGGTCCCTGTGACACCACATTGAAGAGCCATAGGCTGGATCTCTTAAGATGTCACTGTTGGGTTTGTAAGGCCATGTTACTCCTAAATTTCTATCTTGTTCAAAGAGAAGATATAAAACAAAGTTCTAAGCTAATCGACCTTAGTGTTCTCCTTTTTTAAAAAGAATTGATAAGAGAATCAATAAAGAATCGAATCGTTAAACAGAATCGAAAATGGAATCGGAATCGTGAAAATCTTATCAATACCCATCCCTATGCGCTGGGCTGTGCTATGAATTCTGGGACACAGCTTCTTCTTCTTCGGGGTTTAACGGCAGCTGGCATCCTTGTACACGCAGTGCTGCCATCTTCTGTTTCAGTCCATTATTATCTTAAATCCTACTACTCATTTCTGCGTCCTTTGTGATCTTACAAAGCTTCAAACGATGCGTCGACTATTAAATTAGTCATCGACGATTTTAATAGTCAACATAATCGTGACTAGTCGACTAATCGTGGCAGCCCTAGTTGCAATCATTAATTTGTTGAATACAACATTTACTGTAAATAACATTGTTACCCTTTGCTGTCATTGATCACTTGCTCTCATTGGTGCTACAATTAACATTAATGTTTATACCCATACTGTGATTAATGTTTTAGGCTAGTTATGCTAACAGTATCATATCAGGTCTGTTGGTGTAGGCAAGTTGGCTGCTGTAAAGCTGTAGTGAGAGCATTGCTGGGGATAAATCCCGTTGGATTCTTGGTGGGTGTTGGATTCACCCACCAGCTGTGGGTGCCATTTGTCACTGATTCTCTTTATAATTGTTATGGACAGAATTTGTAGGTGCAGCAAAGGGGTGTGACGTGTAGGATTTGGTGATCTTGGGATCTCTGTTTTTTGCAGATGATATGGTTCTGTTGCCTCCACTGAGCAATGACCTGCAGCTTACACTGGGGTGGGGGTATAGCAGAGTGTCTCAGCTTGGATGAGAATTAGCATCTCCAAGTGTGAGGACATGGTTGGTGGTCAGAATGTGTGGCATGCCACCGCTGGGTTGGTCAGGAGTCGCCAAGAGCAGGAGTTCTGGTATCTCAGGTGCTACTTCATGCGCGAGGGAACTGGTCTGTTGTGGTGAAGAGAGAGATGAGTTTGAAAGTGAAGCTGATGATTTTACTCTGCTCACTATGACCAGATGCTGTAAGTAGCAACTGATGGAATGAGAGCTGCTTTTGTGTAACTGTTGTCAGGTTAATGTTTGATTTGACTGAGTAAACATTTGGGTTGCAGTCTGGCTGCGTAATGTCTAGAAAAGTTTATTGCCAATGACAATGTATGACATAGTGGTAAGTAATAAATTAAAGCGACATGTGCGTTTTTAGCTCGATCGTGGCTCAAGAGTTTGGAGTTCGCCTTGTAATCGGAAGGTTGCCAGTTCGAGCCCCGGCTTGGACAGTCTCGGTCGTTGTGTCCTTGGGCGTTGCCTACTGGTGGTGGTCAGAGGGTCCAGTGGCGCCAGTGTCCGGCAGCCTCGCCTCTGTCAGTGCTCCCCAGGGTGGCTGTGGCTACAATGTAGCTTCCCCTCACCAATGTGTGAATGGGTGGATGACTGGACGTGTAAAGCGAATACAAAAATACAGGCCATTTACCATTTGGTTAGTAAGCATTCATCATACAATGGTTGCAACACTCAAATATGCTGGAAAAACAGCAGATTCTCCCTATTTAACAAATATGCTTTGTGTAAAGCTCCATACACAGCAGTCTCAGCGGTATTCTGTTTACAAGTCTAGAGCTGTTGGACATAACCAAGTTAAACACATCACAACTATTAGAGTCATGAGACCACAATGTTCAATTGTGTCTCTGCACATTAGTCTAAATTCCAGCATTCTGGTCTGATTTGTATTTGATCAGGTTTCATGTGGCTGGATGTAATAGAATTTCTTTCTATCACGGCAGGGCACGAAGAGCTCTGCAAATGGAATTTGATGATTGCTGGTTTCTTGACAGACTCTCTTGTTATAGTGTGACTTGTTAGTCGCTCATTGCTGTGGGGTTGTTTTTCACTGCGCTTGCAAATAATTCTTTGTCAAATTCTCCTCAGTCTTCTCCTCCTTTTGAATTTTCCGTTTTGAAGTTTATCCATCATTACTGCAAAGATATGTGGCTGCAAGGATGTGCCAGACTGTGAGCAGGTGGAAATGCTTTCATGAATTGGGTGTACTGTTGTGTATTACAAGCTGAGTACAGCCAAACATATTGATGTTGATGAAAATGTCACAGGTTTTTACTGCGTTACTATAAACACAATCTGTCTGATCACTAGTCCTTATGTGTGGATATTCAAATAGGAGATTGGCCATATTATTGGCTTTTTAGAGGTTTTTATCTCATCTGCAATTTCAGAATTCAAAGTGGAACTTTATTCCTCCAGTTATATGCTGATATGCTGCTGTGGTTCAGATTTAATTATCTCAATAACTGTTGAGTTTATTTTTTGTTCCCTGAGGGGTTTATTTTCCTTTCTTAAACTGAAATGAATTTGTAAAGCACTTCTCTGATTCTGAAACCCACCTACTGCCACTGCTGTCAATATGTTGCCAACAGAGGCCTCAGTGGGACATAGAGGACATTAATGACATATTATTAAGTTAAGTACAGCAACTCTGTATGCAAACAGAGACACAAGAGGACATGTGACAGGCATAGGGTAGAAACCACAGGATGCTATGTCTGTGTAGCTAAATACAAAAACAGATGGGTAGTGTGAAATACACAATACATGAATATTATTATTTAAAGTGCATTATAATCTTGGTGGGGATTAACCATGTCCTTGTATTGCTGACACCTAAATGATTGCATTGTAGTCTGGTGAAAGTTATTTTTGCTGTAACCTGTTAGCCCGCCACTAAGTTAGTTAATGGAAGTTGGAAATTGGTCACAAAGAGGGTGCTCCAACAAAAAGCCCCTTGTGGCTGAGCTGGTTACTAACAGATTATTGCAATTGCCCAGAGTTTGCATTCTCCTTTGCTCTCTTTCTTCCTCCATAAGCTGTGGTGAAACTTTAAAAAAAACCCACATTCATGTATAGAGCCTGATTAGTGCTCTGCATACGGCTTATTTAGTGAGTCATAAAATGCACAAAAGTGGCACATCAAACTAAGTTTAGTTTTACTACTGTTTACATTCAGTACCGCCATCTTGGATTAATAACTCAAGGTTGCTGGGGCTGCTCTAAGTTTTCAAGCTGAAGGGGTGTTGTAGATTTAAATTGGGGATGGTAACTCTGAAATTCCAACTTCCAGTTTATTCATGAACGGACCATGAAGCCTAAGTTATCATTAGGGATTAGAGTGTTATGGAGAAAGTTAGGACTTTCTGATCAACAGGCATACAAAAATATTCAGAAAGTTTCTTCTTGTTGGTAGGGATGTTGAAGAACAAAATAAAATAAGATATTCTAATTCCATAAGGTTAGCATTAGGATTAAAGACTAAGGAAGGTGTAATGTAGGTCTACTTTACTCTTAATTTGTTTTTTTATTTTCTTAAAAGATAAGAACTGACGAGTACCATATCTCTGAGCATTATTGGTTAAACTAGTGGTACTGTTAAAATCAGTATTATCGTTATATGCACTTCTCCCAATGTTGTTTGTGCAGTTCACTCCTGTAGACATAATTTAGAGTGTTATTTTTTGTGATGAAAGCAGCACTCTTTAGACCTCTTGGCTACATTCATGCTTTTGATCTTTCTGCTCCACCGTGCCAGATGTGCCTCACTGTTTTGCTAAGTGGGTCTGATTTGCTGAAAGGTTTGGAACAATGCAAGACATAAACCAGGAGGACGCCTGAGCAAATTGAATAATCAAGGGTCAATCTTCACCCATGTTAGCGGTTATTGATCGCTCGGCTCCACAGAATAGATTGCTAATGACAGCACAGGTTTTCAACAGAGTCCACTGCAGAGATGGGAAACAAATTAGTCAGATCTGGTTAAAGTGATTTAGAGGCCACAACAGTCAAATGTAAAGGTCTCTGACAAATGTCTGCTGCTTCTAATAATAAAGGCTTACTGAGAAACAAACATTGGTACATTAGCTTGAGAAGACAAAAGTAAAATACATGACTTTCTTTCCACCAATGTTAATGCTTTGTTTTCACAGTGAGTGTCTTTATCATTGTTTCTCTGTCAAGTACGGACAGCTGGCGTAAGTAAGCCAATTCTCAGCTGTTGTACTTGGCTTTTAAAGCAACACTTTCTGTTTTACTTTCATTTTGCTTCTGTGGTGTCTCCTTTTGTTTGTTTCTTTTTTTTTTTTTTTTTTTTTTTTTTTTTTTTTTTTTTTTGCATAAAGGATTCACAGGAAACATTTTATGGGTGTACTTAATAGTTACGTTAAACAAGCTAAATGAGTTTTCTCCTGCGGTCACCATGCAGTCAGTATGGTTTCTAATGCAAACTGGACATTAAAATACATAAAATATATAGATTTTTATTTTTTTAATACAGTAGTTGCTCATGGCTGTTCTCAGTGGTTAATGTAATGAACAAATTGCACATAGCAGTGCTACTAATGGGCACAGATGCAATTAAAGTAAACAAGACTAAATTTGCCCGATTGTTTCTAAAGAAACAAGCACTGTATTTCTTTGGTATTACAGATTAAAGATTTAAAAACTGGCAACGTCATAATGAATAAAGATGTCATATTTCAAGTTTGTTTTTTTTTTTTTTAGCTCAGTTACTATAACAAATTTCGATTGACTCCATATTTAGATTGACCTCCTGTGCAACTGGTAAACATGATGTTACCATTTGGGAGTTTAAATTGTAAAATTTAAATGTCTGACATTAAAATTCAAAATGCCTATCCTAGGCAGCGGTGGGTGTTTTCTGTAGGGCTTTTTTTCCCTATCTGATCATGTTAATGCTATCATTTGGGCAACTTCTAGCTTTCATAGTATTTACTATAATCTATGTTGAGCTCAGCTTATGATTAGGCATATGATGAAGAAGCCTCTCAAACCTCTTCAGTAGCAGGTTTATCAGAGAGCCACCTCGACAGGACAAGACTCGGATGTCTATCTGCATCTAAAGGACAAAGGTCACTCTTTCGAGTGACCTTTGTCTCTGTTCACATTTTGGACAGAGAGGACAGATGGTTCAAAAGAGTAGTGAAAGAAGCCATCTATGTCCACTGTGAACGACCATCTTTAAACAGAGGTGGTGGCCTGTGACACAAACTGTCAGCCATCTATCCCTTCCCAGATGCCTTAACGCCCACTCACATCCTGGGCCTTTTGACCTCAGTAAATCACATAATAGGGTGGGGGGTAGGGTTCACAATGAGTTCACCCGAAACCATTGCTGATTGTGACCTACACCCGTTTTCATACCTTGGCTCGTGTGATTAGGTTGACGATCAATAAGTGGTCCAGGACCCTCTTAGGGACACTCCTAGGGTCTTATAATCTGGGGCTTTCCACCAGTTGCTCTTAGAACTGAAGAAGCTTCTTGGATGAGAGGTGAAACGTCTTCAAGGAAACTTAAAGAAGTCCAGACGTGTTTCCTTCCGAGCTCCTAAGAGGAAGAGATATTTATACTTTTGCCTCTGTCTGTTCTACGAAGCATTTAATCAGAGGGCGAGGTTACATGAACCTTACATAGCTAATAAGCTACAAATACTTCTCCAGAGGCTTACTATTTTTAATGCTTAAAGTTTAGTTGTAAAGGTTAAACTGCAGCGAGGAGATACAGATGAACCCAGTGAATGTGGATAAATAATTAATCCAGCATAGGCCGTCATCAGTGTCCTGCTGCTTTTTAGTAGTACAATGGAAATTTTTACACATCCTTTTGTTGGGATGTGTCTCTGTAAAAACCAGTGTTGTTGGACCTAAAAAAATGTATTGTGATATATTTTGCTAGAACCTTTATCTGATGATTTTTTTATTTTTTTTTTTGCTTTGTTTTTGTTTCACTGCTTTTCATCTCGTCATGTAAACTGTGAACACTCACATGCTGCTAGGTAGCTCTAAACTCGACACAAAAATCGGATGTTTTGCTCAGAGCCATCTGGTCCTGAGAGAGTAAATCTAATTTGGAAATCCAACTTGGGTTTGGTTGAAAATGTATTAAACTGAAATGAATTATTTATTGATTTAATTTGAAATTAATTAGGCTCAAGGTTGCATTATGTATAAAGATCTAATGAACCCCAAAGATGAAACGCTTTTTTTTTTTTTTCTTCCCCCCCATCTGCAGATAATGAGTTTTAGTGTTCGACAAACTACAGGCTGATGTTTCTGTCTACATTTCTATATGAATCTGTTAAACCTGGATTAACAAGCATACTTTTTCTTGGAAAAATAGCATTGGATCTCCTCCTCTTTACCTCTTTCACATCTTATCAACGTGTTCGGGTAATTTATAATCATGGTAATGGTTTTAATTATTAAACAGGAATTATGAACAAGACGAGACAGATGGCAGACACAGTAGTAAATTGGCTACATGGGTAAAAAGTAGCAAATAATTTTGCAGTAACAAAGGCCAGTTCGTGGTCAATGTTAGGTTGCATCAAGCCAACAGGTCAATTTAATTGTGAGGTGTTGATGCTGATTAGAGTCACTGAAGGAATCCTAACATTTAGCCTAGCTTTAAACGTGCATGAAGGCTGGAAAGAAGCTAAAAGCTTCTTCTTATCTTATTGAGTTTGGCTAAATCCACAGAAAGCAGTGAATGTTGGAGTTGCACAGTTTAACTGATCACAGGCCTTGATAATTCTGCTTTCGGCTGCTCCCTTGTCACAAGGGGTGACCACAGTGGGAAGCACCGCATGTTTGATTTGGCAGAGTTTTACACTTTCTGACACACCCCCAAAGGGAATTTGTGTCCCCGGCTAGAATTGAACCAGCACATGTGTTAATCACTACAAAATGGGGCCAGTTTTCTGGAAATCACAAAACAAATAATTATTAAGGGTTCCCTTACCTCCCAAATTCCATTATATATTTATCATTATTATTATTATAGATCCCTTTATTTTGTTTGTGCCCCTCTCTAAAACTTAATTTAGTGGGACATATTTAATTATTTTATTCATGAATTCTAATTAAAGTTCAAGGAAATGCCCCATAATTTAAAACACGAGTTTCATCTTTTTTTTTCATTTTAAGAGTTCAGTGAATTTCTTTTTCTAAACTCTGCCTGTAATCATGTTAAATGATTATCTCTCTCGGACTATGATTTTTGCCATCATCAAACAGGCCTACAAGACCTAAATCGCCGCCATGTAAACTCCAAAACATTACAGTTTGTGTGACGTCGATCAGGGTTGATTTGTCTGTCAAATCCAGGCTGAGTGACGTAGACTGCATACAACAAGAGCTTGACTAGCATGTGTGAAGGGAAGCCTGAGACAGGAAAGACTGGAGCATGTTGGTTAGCGGCAACTTTCAAAATAAGAGTGAGAAAACTTTCCAGTGGTAAATAGATTATGTTGTCTAGGACAGATTAAAAAATAAATAAATAAATAAAATGCTCAGTGTATCTGGACTGCCTATCCACCTATGTGTTGGAAACACTGGAATGATGTGAAGTGTGGTTCCAATAAGCTATTTGGTCATCTCATCCAGGACTCACTGCCTGCAATTAAGAATATACTTGTTTTCTGACTTGTACTGAAATGAATTGTCAGAAAGATTTGCGGTCACTGCAGTAAGGTCAAAATTTAGCTGAAATTTGCTTTACTTTGACCTGAAACCTCTATGGCTCATGATGGGTAAAGTAATCTTAATTTACAAGACTCAGGGAATGGTTATAAGGCATTGCAATGCATTGTAAGGATAAAGAGGTATACATTTAACTTAATAAGTGATTATAAATGGTAATGTTGGAGCTGTTCCACAGGAAACTCAGGCTAACTCCACCAAACTGAATATGTACATACTGCTACAGGCTCAAGACCTGATCAAAAGAACACACAGGATTTTATGCAAGTAGGCCAAAGAGCAAAGCAGAGCCTTTGTCTTACATTATGTCGTTTATGGGAGATTTACATGTTTTTATGCAGTGATGCTACCTTATTAAGGTCGGCAGGTTTGAAATCTCACCTCCAAATGTTGTTTTAATACATGCTGTTGTATTATGCACAGTCTAGACTTCACCACCTTTTTTTTCTGTCCTTCACATTAAATGTACAGTGTAATAAGTCAGCGAGTGTTAAGAGCAGCACAGCAGTGAATGGTGAAAATTACACCCTGGGTCTGCCAGAAGGATTTATGTCTCACTGTACAAGTGTAGATTCCCCTGAATGTATAAGCAGCATTGTGACAATAGATGGATATGATACTTTGTTAGGCCACATTGTGAATCCATTACATACTTAATTACAGTGATGGGGAGCCAAGAGGATAAATAATGCATTTAATCATTACTACTATGTAAGATTTGATTACTGAGCCCATCTCTATGGGAATGCTCTTCAGTATTGTCTATGTGATTGGTGTTGCCTTTCAAAGTGAATCTGATGTGATATGCAATCTTATATGCAAGGGTATCCACGGGTTATGTTTAGCACATAGTGTACTTGGTAAAAGTTAGTTGCCGTGATGGAGGCAGTGCAGAACGCAGTGGTTGCACCACCTACTATATGACCCTGTATCTGAAACCACCTACAACTAATTTCTTGAATGTCTTTTTAAAGGTTAAGAAAGTCCCCTGTTCAAAGGCATGTTTTAAAGCTCAGTAAATGCACGATGTTCCTACAGTTAATGAGAAACTCAATATTCTCAAGATTTCTCAATATTTGGAAAAATAAATATTCAAAACATTTGGTTTGCTGTTTTTATACATCCAAATCAACATATAAGTCACATGGCACAGGTTGCTGGTAAAGTTTGTTCCCTGATGATAAGGAAACATTTAGCTCTGCAGATTTTGACTTGTTTGCCTGGCTGGAGTTATTCAGGAAAGAAAGTTAGAAAAGAAAATCAGTCAGTGTGACTTTTCTTCATACATTTATCAGATTGTCAGAAATGCTGGCTGTTTATTCCAGAACAGGAAGTCAGTGTTCTGATGTGTTCCTCCTCAGTGCTCTAAAGGCAGCTCACATGTCGTAAAGATAAAGTTATGAAGCAAGACTCTTTAGCTTCAGATTGATAAAGTTTCATTTCTCACCGTTTAAACAACATGGAGGATGTCTTCTGATAATTATAAATGCAAAAAGTATGCTGTTACATTAGGAACGGTATGGAGCAGTGCTTCATGTTAGGAGCTTAAAATATTCAGCATAGAGTATATGTTAATGTGGTCTTAAGAATACCCATAACCACAAACTAAAGAGCTCTTAGTTTATGCAGCTGCGTGTGTTTGTGCATCAGAGTCAGAATGAAAGCAGTCTGTTATCAGTAAGATATGAACGATAACAGAGGGGGAGGAGCAAAGCACTACTTCCTGATGGACCTTTTGATAGTAACACTGACGACGTGTCCTCATACAAACACATGTCATCTCTTCTCTTTGCAGAAGCTCCCATTTCTCCTCTCTTTATAGCCATTTCTATTTTTTGTGATTTTCTTTTTTGTTTTGTTTTTGTTTATGGTTTTGCTTGTTATGAAGATGGAATGTTCTCCAGTGCCAGAATGTGAACAGCAGGAAACCAGTATCTCTTGTTGTTGGTATATATATTTCTGTTCTTTGGTGAACAGAGCAATTTCATCGAATTAGTTTCACCTAACTGAAAATACAAAAACAATAGGTAAATCGTATTTACATCAATAATAAAAAAGCAAATGGAGTGGGAGATTTACAGATGGATTGGTGTGATTTCTCCAGTGATGTGAGATACAGATCTGTTGTAGTAAAGAAAGCTGAGTCAAGTTCCTACCCTCATCCTCAGTCATAAGTTCTGGATACAGGCTGACAGTTAGAAATTGTGGACACAGCCAGTGAAAATGAGCTGCTTCTGAGGGATGTGTGGAGTCTTGGAGATGAGGTGAGGAGGGAGTTGGAGGAGAGCTGCTATTCC
Source organism: Haplochromis burtoni (assembly GCF_018398535.1). Lineage (NCBI taxonomy): Eukaryota > Metazoa > Chordata > Actinopteri > Cichliformes > Cichlidae > Haplochromis > Haplochromis burtoni. Next base: position 2,231,380 of record NW_024582412.1, read on the forward strand.
TCTATATTGATTTGAAGGTTTAGGGTGGTTCAGGGATCTGCCCAGGACCCCTTCCTGGGCACTGCCGTTGGTCTTGTCCTACCAGGAGGTGGTCCTGGGGCAGACCTAAGAAAAACTAGGGAGATTCTATCTCTCGGATGGCATGTCTGTGTCCTCTGGAAAAGCTGGAGGAGGTAGCCAGAGAGAAGTTTAGGTGATAATATTTACTGTGTAGACTGAGTTTTCAGCTATTGACATATCAATGAACTTCTCTCATCACCACTGTATGAGAAGGAATATAAAATGCATTTGAATGAATGTTAAATGTGAAGAAATATTGTACAGCATTACAAAGATTTACACCCCCACCTTTTTATTGTAACTGGCTGGAAATGGCTAACTGCCTCGATCCATACTCACTGAAAACTCTAAATCCAGATGAACAGAATCAACTTTTTGGGAAGCACTAACTGTGATTAGGTTAAAGAAGGAAGTGGATGCTTATTAAATCCACTATCCAGGTTAAGTGGCAGTGTACCATCTTTAGTCTGTTATAAATATGTTACTCTTGATTCTCATTGTACTGTCTCTCTGAGGTACAGTGAGGTTATTGTGAGGAGATTTGACCTCCTGGCAAATCACTGCCCTCACTATAATAAAGCAGAATTTTTCCCATGCTTCTTCTCAGCTGACTAAATCTTAGTCTTATGATCTTCTCTCTAAATATGCCACATTTAGCCATGAGGCAGACAGACACTAGACTACAATACACTATGTACCTGAATGATTTACACAATTAGGAGTTTCACATGAAAAACACATTTATAGAGTGTTCAGTAGTTCACAGGTAGTCGTAATAATATGAAATAGATGAAGACCTTTGGTATAGGATTGTTAAATTTTTTATTTTTTTTTTTGTAGGACATTTTGTTATGCAAGCTAAATTCACAAGTGTTTATGATGCTGGATGACCAGACCAAACTGGAACTTTGGAAATATTGAAGTTCCTGGTTTATGGTGGGGCTTCAAAGTGGCTTTTGAGCAGATAAAAACAAAAAACCCCCAAAACATTACAGTCCACTTGGAAAATAAATATTTATGTTCACTGTACAAAGTAGTTGGTTGGATATCAATCCTTGAGGGATGCCCTTATCAATGTCCTGGGAACATAATTTGAAACCAACAACAATTGGTTTAAAAAAACAAAACATCAAAATCCACAGAAAGCAACTCATTTAACATGTTATGGCTAAAGCTTCAGAAGCCTTGATTCAAGTGAGGTAACAATAGCAGTCACTGTGCCAACAGCCGATCTAAAAGCTTGACTGCTGTGGCTAAAGTACAGTATTATCCTCCAGGAAGCCATGTAGTGGTGAATTGGCCAGGCATTTAATTAGTGTAGATTTTGACATTACTTTCATTTTTATGTTACTAAAAGACAAAAGTGTGATGGGTGCAAACTAAAGGACAGAAACTAATCACTGCTGCCAGTATGACATTGGCTATTTGCAAACATCTGCATAGACAGTGAAGGTTCAATAAGCAATTGGTCTGTCAAACCCAAAGAAGCAGCCAGAGCCTGCACCGTCACAGCAATTGTTTCTAACCATTCCAGTTTCTGCATTTTTCAACTTTTACTGTTGTTGTTAATGGAGGCACTGCAAAAAATACGAGACAAATATGAGGTACAGTCAGTCTGTGGGCTCTCTGTGCTGTTGTTGGTCAGACAGCCTCGAAGAAATGTGAAGTTATAAAAAGAGCTGAATTGCAACAGAGTTGAACACTGTAGTGTCCTCTGCAGGTTTTTAGAACTGGAGAGGCCTCTTTTGGAGGGGTGATGAAAACCTCTTTATGAACCAAAAAGAAGTCTCTTTTCAAGCACTCAGGTTTATATTGTCTACTGATAATCATGTGACAATGCATGTGAGGTAATGTTATGAAGTAATAAAAAAGCCAAATAACGAATGGTGTGACTAATTACTTTCACCAGGGGATAAATAAGTATTGCATAGTGCATTAAATTCTTTAAAAAACTCATTAAAAAATAACAATTGTAGTGTTTTTATTTATTTATGACGCCAACACTGGTCAAAGCTTGTCCAATATAGAGTTTTGTTCACTTACCATTTTGGGTAAGTGAACAATACTTTGTTTTACTTGGTCTTTGTGACTGGTTTGGTTTAGAAAAGGTTAATTATGTCCCTCCTTAAAATTAAGCCTGTATATTAAAAGATTGTTCTTATTGTCTTCTTTTGCCTGGTTCCTTTAGGGTTTGCCACACTCGACCATCCGCATCCATGTCACTATGGCAGCAGCATCCTCTGTCACACCAACTCTCTGCATGTCGTCCTTTACTATATGTCCATGATTTTTTCTTTGTCATCTGCCTCCTGCCTGTCAGCAGCATCTTCAAAATCCTTATTTAAATTATGTAAATGCGACGCCAAAAGGTTTCTTACAAGGGTTTGTATTGTGGTGCCACTGGTTTTGACATGCTTAACTCCCGTTTAATTGACAGCAAACTCATTGACTGTTTTTAGCTAAAACTGCATAAAATGAAAATAGTCTGTAAAATATATAAAGTGTGTGCTTGCCTTTTTTTTTCCTTTTTCTTTTTTTGCACTCTTACACCATTTCTTCTTTTCTTAAATATTTTCCCACTTAGCTATGTTCTCACACAGTTACTATTTTCCCAGAAAGCCATATTCTGGTCTGGACAGTCCCATGATCCCCACCACCATAATTCAACATGACAGTTGGTGTTTGCATGTGTGTGTGGTTGTGTTGCCATCTCCTTGTTCTGTTCCTCAGCTTATTTGTTGGCTTCCTTGTTTCTCGCTTATTTCCTTTTTTCTGGCTTGGTTTTTATCACAGACAAACTGAATACCCATGGAAGCTGAAACCTTGGGATTTGGTGTGTGGGTCTGTGCGTGATCGTGTGACTCTGTCTGTTTTCTGCAGGTTTATTGCGGTCATCACTATGACTGATGGGGATTATGACTTCCTTATAAAGCTCCTTGCCCTGGGGGACTCCGGCGTGGGGAAGACCACGTTCCTGTACAGATATACAGACAACAAGTTCAACCCCAAGTTCATCACCACAGTCGGCATCGACTTCAGGGAAAAGAGAGTGGTGAGTTCTTACCTTTTATTATTCCTACGAACAAATGTGCGCCCTGTGTGTAGCTTGTAGAAGTTTCTTTTTGATTGTGTAGTTTTACACAACATTTAATTCATCTTCATCTCAAGTTAGCAGCCACTTTGGTTACCATAGTTACAGTTTGATTTGTCCAGAGCTTTTAGTTATCAAAGCACAAACAGCGGGTCAGATCAAGCCCAGGTTTTCTGCTGCTTTTCTCCCACAGTGGCTGCTGAGCTGAGTCACTCTACAGTCATGTTATTTTAACTTATGCAAGGAAAACAAACTTGGGTCAGATTCAGCCGGGAATAAATGACCCGGAATAAATTACCCGTGAAAAGATGGTCGTTAACTAGTTAGCGTCTAACATAATTGCTGTGGTATTTATAAATGAAGGCTTTCCAAAGAAAGCATTTAGCTCTCAGAGTGGGGGCTTACTTGTGCTTGTTAGTTTCCAAAGATTGAGCCCAAGTTTGGGGACATGTCCTCTTTACTTGTAAAACTAAGCTTCCTTTTTGATAGTTATGTGAGGGCTGGATCAAGTGCTGGAGGGTCAGGTGGCTTGGGGACTTTCTAGGATGCGCTGGGCAGGGTGTTTGGGTGATGCACTCATCTGATAGCTATAAAACATATGCTGCCAGATAACAAAGGGCACTATGAGAGATTATTTGCCTATTTGCACTACTCTGCCTGGTTTGCACCCAATGTCATTTACCCATTATATTGTATATTGTATAGCTTTCTTGTTATATGTAAAATTGTATTGTATTTATTTAAATTTTTACTTTTTAATTATTTTACCTGCATTTTTTAATCACTCTTATATTTAAATGTTCATTTGCTATTTTATCTAGGGATTGAGAGTAACGTAGTTTCTATTCTCTGTATGTCCTGTACATGTGGCAGAATTGACAATAAAGTTGACTTTGACTTTGACTTATCAGCTGTCAGCAGACAAAGGTTCAGGAGCTAATTGGGTAGGGATGGTTATGTTATCATATAGGGTTTTTTTTCTTTTTCTTTTTACTCTACCATGTGCCAAGTTGCAGTCGTGATTTCTAATAGAAGTTCATTCAGGCAGACATGAAAAATGTAGTCAGTGTGCTTTAAAACCTGCATTCCTTCTGATAACCACCAGATGAGTTATCTGGTTGAACAAATAAGTCTGGTTGTATATGTGTTAAGTTTATGGTGTTAATCGATCAATCGATTTCGGGTCTTATTGAACATAATATAATGATCATTTAGACTGAAAACCTGGGGTTATAATTGGTGTGCTTTAGCATTGGCCTACCTCGTGATTGACAAACAGCCCTTCTTTGAGTTTGTGGTGTGAGGGTTTTTCACAGTCAGATACAGTCCTTGCTCTGGTCTTCAAAACAACAAGAATGCAAAAATGCACAGCTTAAAAACAGATTCACAGTTTGACTTCTCAAACCAGTGGGTAACCAATGATCTGCAGTTAAACGTGAGCAAACTTTTAAATAATGCGAACCCAGAAAAAAAGTATCTTTCAGTTTTTTGTCCACCACAGAGGACATAATGAATAGGCTGGGTCTAAGGATCCTTAACAGTGATTGGAACACTCTCTGGTTGTAAGCATAGATGCCCAACCTACTTCCTGTTCTGGCAGCCAATAAGAAAAAAAGCTGGCTTAAAGTTAGGGGAAAATGGCTTAAACAGTTTGTTTCATACAGAAAATAAAACTTCTGAGGCTGTATAGCAAAGGATTAGTTTGAACAGAAAATTATGCAAAGCGTAACAGATCTTCTTTAAAGTCTTTCATAGATATGGCACTAAGAATAGCAATATTTGCTTAATAAGACATATCACAATTAACATATTGTAATATTGCAAACACGGTTTGATCAGCAAGTTTTACTTTTGTTTGAATACTGTTATTTATCAGCACATAATTAGTATAGTTAAACCCTTAAGTGAGGAGGTTCATTGTAAACAGCTGTTAATCATTAGCATCATTAGCATTAGCAATCATTAAGGCTGGTGTTTAGTTTAAATCATCACTATGTTCAACTACAGCCTCAGAGAGCTGCTAACATGTCTGCGGACTATCCGTTTAATTTCCGGACCACCTGATTCCCCAATCTAATTTGCAATATTATATTATTTTAATCCACTTAATAGCTGCCTTGTAAAACTGTTGTTAGAAAAAAGCCCTCTGTGATCACTTTCTGCTAATGTTAAGAGCTAGTTTACTTCTGCGCTTCAAGTACTTCGTACAAGTTGATCCTTACACCACACACACTGACAGAACCAGTAACGTTATAGTGACAGAATGTGGTGACAGTTCTAAATAAGATGCTTTTCTCCTGAGCTGACACTCATGGACCCCAAGAAATATGACGGTGACATGTCTTGACAAGTTGACAGTCTTTTAAAAATTGTTTTAGGCTTGAAAGATGGCTGATGAGACAGAAGCAATTTATTGCCATGTTTGGACTGACAGTGAAGGAGATGTTGTTTTGGGTAAATGATGAATGACAGGTTGCAGAGCTTCTTGTTGCTCTAGAGGCAGAAGACTTTTTTTTTTTTTTTTTTAATTCCTGTGTTGTTGTTGTTGTTTCTCTTTTAATGCTGCAGGACCAATCGCTCATGCTATATTCCAGAAATTTGTTGTATTAAAATCCTTTTATAATCTTTGAGAGTTTCATACTTGATTCTGTGTAGAGTTCCACTTTAAACTTCACCTGAGACTTGATAAAAGTTTCTATACTTGACCATCGAAATGAGTACGTGCAAATATCTCATTGTGAATGCTCTTATCTGAATCAGAGAGTGGGCGAAGCTTGGTTTGGTCACTTTGGTGCCCTGCTGCCTTTGCAGGTCTGAAATACAGACAATGCTGCTTTAATCCCACCTCTCCGGATGACTCATAGGATTGATTGTTTCATCACCTTGTGTGTGTGTGTGTGTGTGTGTGTGTGTGTGTGTGTGTGTGTACGCGTGCATGTGTTTAAAGGTCACACCTTGTTTTCAAACCGTTCTATCTGATTATTACACAGAAGCAGACAAATGTGTGATCACAGCTTTAGTTCGCAGCTGTACTTCCTCAGAGTTCTCATGAGGTCTGAAAGCTGAATGTGGATCAGTTTGTTCATCCCATGAGACATTTAACCAGAGTTTGTAAATGAAAGTTTCGTGACTCCCAGACAGACAATTAAGTGAACACTTCTGGTAAACTGTGCTTCGGTGCTCATACCAAGAGGAAACGGCTCATTATGACCCACATCTTTTTGATTCTTATGGCCTCTAATATGCATTACAAAACTAGCAGGGTACTAGTCATTATGAAACTCACATTACCGACTGTTTTAGTGCTCGATTATTATCTCAGAAATCTGACTTGTAACCATAGTAGCCACGGTTCAGCGCATCTTTCATAGGCCTTAAATTAAACAAACAAAGACTAGAAACTGTTGATGTAAGGAGGAATTTGGCTTTGGGGTAGTATAATGGCACATCTTTCAGCCCAAAGACATAAGGTTGACCCTTGTGTGGTATGGCTACCACACAGGGGTATGTCTGGTGTGAGATGATATGAAAAATGAAACGTCACAGCAGAAATTGAGATTCATCACACCAGGCAAATATGACTTGTATTGAGTGCTCAGAGATGCTCTTCTGTGTACTTTGTTTGTAACTAGTTATTATTTGAGTTACTGTTGTCTTCCAGTGAACTTGGAGCAGTCTGGCCATTCTTATCCATCCTCTGAATGGTTAGGGTTAGGGCATGTTGTAAAATCGTGCCAATGGGATACCTAGTGAGCTAAAATGTGCTGCTCATGTGTCAGCATGTGACAAGTTGAATGAGAACTACAACTGAATCTGGCACTACATGTTCTTGACTATGTCTAGATGGATTTAAGCCATGTAATTAAAAGAAACACACACACACACACACACACACACACACACACACA
>NW_024582412.1:2238458-2253895 GCF_018398535.1 Haplochromis burtoni
CACACACACACACACACACACACACACACACACACACACACACACACACACACACACACACACACACACAACAAAGCGGTCATCATTCTTTCATTTCAATGCATCTATTGGAGCAAGCTAGTCGCTATGACAGCAAAGCAACACTATGCTGTTAAACAAAGGTACAGCACTATGTTTCTGGTGTTTAGCTCATGACTTTATAAGAAGTAGGTTCAATAAATAGTACCTTGATAACTTTCCACAGTGTAAAGTAAACAGAAACTTTGACGTGTCTGTTATCCAAATAGACTTCCTCGATCAGAGTGCATGTCTTTTCATGTCACCCCATCTGAGCTGAAGGTCAGTTATCACCTTGAAAAATGAAAGAACACCATAAAGTCAAATATAACTGTTTCAAACATGATCTGTATAAACTCAGTCTAAAAAGGGTGTCAGAAAATGTAACAGTGTGTCACATTAGGGAGAATCAGAGGTGTGAATGATGCCTGAAGCTTCCTGTGGTGACAGGAACATAACCAGCCAGCTGCTGCAAACAAGTTTTCATCATTACCCAGTCAGGATCACTGTCCACATGAGTTTTCATCATACCTGATGAAATATTCACTGAAGCAGGGGTGAGGTGAATAAATGGAGGCGGGGTATGTAAGGTGGTGAATAGTTCTTCAAATACAAATGAAAAGATCCCAAAGTTAAACTGTTTTTTTTTTTATTTCATTGTATTTATATTATGTATTTTGTAACCTAAACTAACTGTGGTGTATCACATCTTTGGAAAGCTGAGTTTAATTTCTCTAGCCACACCCAGGCCTGATTACTGCCACACTTGTTCTCAATCAATAAATTCCTTAAACGTGACCTGCCTGACAAAGTGGACCATCAAAATCCTCAAGATCCTCAAAAGACAGATGTCACGCCGCGTTTCAAAGAAATTCAGGAACAAATGAACAACAAAGTAACTGAGATCTCTCAGTCTGGAAAAGGTTAAAGCCATTTCTAAAGCTGTGGGACTCCAGCAAACCGCAGTGAGAGCCGTTATCCACAAATCGCGAAAACATGAAACGGTAGCACACCTTTGCAGCAGTGGGGCCGACCAAAATTACTCCAAGACAGCAGTGACAACTCATCCAAAAGGTCATAAAAGACCCCAGGACAACATCCAAAAAATAAAGGCTCTTCTCAGATTTGCCAGAAAACATCCTGATGATCCCCAAAACCTTTGGAAAAATACTCTGTGGAAAGTCAGTAAGACAGTAAAATATGGTGATGGCAGTGTGATGGGGGCATTTTGCTGCCTCAGGTCCTAGAAGACTTGCTGCAGTAAATGGAACCATGAATTCTGATGTCTACCAAACATCCCGAAGGAGAATATCAGTTTTGCAAAATAGCAATAAAAAAACAAGAAGTCAGGAAGGGGGCAAAGACTTTTTCACACCACTGTAGATTAGTAACTTTGACTAATCTAACTCTACACAGTATCACGAGGAAGAAGTTTACTGTTATCAAGTGAACAATCTTACTCTATGGCTGTTTTCCTAGCCCAAAACAAAGGTGCACCAATCACCTTATAGAGATACTTATTTTTCAAGGTTGAGGAAGGTTGACAGTTGTAATGGTCAGTTTTGGGTCGACTGATTTAAATGTCATTGTTTTTGTTTGTTTGTTTGTTTTTAATTGCAAGTCTTGTAATATACACCAGGTATAAATGACTTTTCTTTCATAAACGGTCATCTCATTTAAAATTGTGCGGTTTCTTTCTCCTCAGGTCTACACAGCGTCTAACCCCAATGGGACGACCACGGGTAAAACCTTCAAGGTTCACCTTCAGCTCTGGGACACAGCTGGACAGGAAAGGTAGGCCACTTATCCCATTAGGACAAAATCTTTTTCCTAACAGTTACTCGGTTCACACATCACTGATGGCATCGTGGATTGTGGGCTTAAGACTCTCCGTGATTCTACAGGTCATAAATGCCGGGTGGGGCTGATGGATGGCATCAAGGCTTTAAATATGTGTTAAAGCACCAGTGCTTAAAGTTTTGTCTTAAAGTCCTCTGCCTGTTACTCTGTAACACAAAAAACATACCTACCCAATCTTTAATCATGAAGCAGTAGTAACAAGCATTGATGAAACTGATGCAGTCATACAGCTGACCTTTAGGGCCAGTTTTACAACTGTGGATATCCCACTGGGGTTAGATGGTGTGTAGACTTGAGGTGCAACAAACTACAGTTTTAGCTGTCATTGCACAATTGACCCAAGGAATTGACTTCCAATTGATTGGTCAGTCATTACTGATTGGTTGAAGCTCACCAAAAGAAAATGCAATAATGCCAAAATGAAATCACCAGGGACGATATCAAAACAGATAAATGGTACAATGAAAAACGTTTTAAAAAAGTTTATAATTGTAGAGTAGTAAAGTTTATTTCTGAAATCTAGATAGAGAAACAACAGACCAGTATTTATGGCTGCATGTGTCAGTCATGCGTGTGTGGTCTTTAATTGGTCCCGACCTCGATCTGTTGAATCTGTTTATAAAAGCCCGATGACTCACCGCAGGATGAGTCGGTGTTAGTTACATAATTTTAATTGCATTTATTCTGCCCAGTGCAACAGATTCCGCATGATCATTTATTCAAGCGGTTAAAGTCATTATTCCACCTGTAAGCAGGCTGCGGTGGAGACACCTCTGATATCTGCTGCTTCATTCCGATTGTTTGCATCTTAAATATTGCTCATAAGTAATGTTTACACACTCGCTGTTGTCACACCCAGAAGCACAAGCATGTCTCAGAATATGCACTTCAGCTGGGGGAGCCCCATTACTAACTTGTGCGGGTAGAAACGGACATGGCACACATCTATTGTTTTTCTGTATTTAGTGCTTGAACACAGGTGAAATTACAGCTCATATATTTTACTTACTTACAAAGTTATAAGCTGATATTGATCAAATTGAAATCAATGTTTCTGTTTTGTGCAAGAAGGTTTCATAGAATTATTCATCGGAATAACAGATTTTTGGAAATGGTTGGCGACTACAGATTTTCAGCTTAAACACTGATATTGCAAAATGTTAGAATGTCATGTTTAGACCCCCAGAGAACAATCCAGGACCATGTGGCAACCATCCATTACCAGGGAAGAAAAATGTGTATTCCCCAACCGGTTGTAAGTTTTTACCCTTCAAAGTAAAAGTTGCACCTTTTCAAAATGTTTGTTTGGTATGAAATGGGGCTTCTGATTTAAAAAAAACAAAAACAAACAAACACTACAGCTTGCAGTGGAAAATGGAAGCATTGGTGTCCTCCGTGCAAATTACGGGTGACTAAGGCAATCTCCTAGCAGTGTGCAAGGTTTTCAGTGCAGCACTGTCTTTGTGACCAGTTTCACCTGGTGACAGCCAGCAATCTCCAGATGTAGAGCAGCAAAGGTCTATTTTTTAAAATCTTTTGACAGACATTAGTAAAATATCTATTCTGAGAGTTTAATTTGGGCAAATGTGACATCCTGTGCTGGAAAATGAAGCATGGAAGTGCAACAAACTGCATTTCTAATAGCCCTAAGTTCAAACGGACAAGTTAAAATGCCCAGCTCATCATTAAACTGAAGGCATGTTTACAGCCTGGTATGAAAAATGAATAGTTTGATTTGTGCCCAAAGATCTGAAATGTTGCTATACACTGATACAATGCCAAACACTAAAAGGAGTTGGTAAAGACCCAGAACACATCTGACACAATGTGAATATTTGATATTTATCAGCTGGCCTAAAAGAAGGCTACAAATCAACAAAACAGAACAATACAGTGTTGCTCTGTGACTGCTTTCAGGCATTTGCTCTCAATTAAAAACGTGATGTGCTCAAACATTTTTAAATTAATCAATTCAGGTTTCACACTTGTTTTGGGTTTACGTAGTTATTGTAGGATTGTCTATTTTTTTTCTGCAGCACCTTCTTGTGGCTGTTAAAAGAACTGCATCTGTGGACACATCAATTCTAGCCTCGTCTGTTCATAAGGCTAGCAGTTAATGTGATTGGGTGGCTTTCACATTCGGGATATTGTGCAGTATAATACAATTAAGATGTTTTTAGAAACCCTTTAAAAAATACACATTGTCATATCTGTACTCTTTAAAACTGTTTGTGTTTCAGGTTCCGCAGCTTGACCACGGCCTTCTTCAGGGATGCTATGGGGTTCCTGCTGATGTTCGATCTCACCAGCCAGCAGAGCTTTCTCAACGTCAGAAACTGGATGAGTATGTTTACTGGAATCTGCTATCAAAGCATTTCAGTCCAACAATGTTCAGCTCACTGTTAAAATATGTAAAAGGCTGATGACTAATGTATTGTGAAAGCATGAAATAGGAGTATAACAAAACATTTCTGTTTGTTTGAAGTTCCTCTGATACATCAGTTTTTATTTATTTACTCTGTTTTAATCTGTATTCATTTTCAGGCCAGCTACAGGCGAATGCTTACTGTGAGAACCCAGATATTGTTTTGGTAGGGAACAAGGCGGATCTGGCCGACCAGCGGGAGGTTCAGGAGAGACAGGCCAAGGAGCTGGCCGAAAAATACGGGCAAGTTTATTTGTCATGTACATTAACCGTATGTATTAGTAGATATTAAGACCACTTCAGGTGTTGAACAGTGATATTTTATTTATTTATTTATTTTTTGTTACTGTTTATCTGAGAGCACACGGTGGCAACTTCTCGTCTGACTTTCACAAAAGAGCTTCTGGCCTCGGTATTACCCTAAAAACATGATGGCTTTAATTAAAAAACAAAAGTTGTTTCCTTAGCGTCTTGTAGAAACTAAGCAGCTGTTTTCATATCAATGGACACTTAAGGTATTTACAATTACAACTATATCTTGCACTTATACTTAAGTCTATATGCACACACTAAATACTGTTGATGTTTATTTATCTAGGAGAAAAACTGCATTAACTTAAATTTCAATTGACACTGTTTCCATGCTTGACCTTGTACAGTTGGATCCTTACCCCTCCACATGTCCTCAAGTTACTAATACCGTAAACACTTTGTCCTACGTTACGGGTATGGCTGCAGGTATTTATAAAAGTAAAAGGAAGGTGTGCATCTCTCAGCCACGTGCAGGCAAGAAACAATTTGCACAATTAAAATCTGACATTTAAATTAACATACTGTAATGTTCCGATGTGCTTCAGATCTCTGATCCACATTGATATTTGACAGGCTTTAGAACACATTGTGTAAATATGACGTGATAGAGAATAAGAAAAGCAAATATGTAATAGTGATTTTTGATGTTACATAACTCCATATCTCATATATATCTTGTAATAACCACCTGTTTTACACCTCTGTTCTGCTCTATTGCATTAAAATAACATTAATGTGGCTCAGAAACATGTGGGGCTTTGGCCGAAAACAACACTCACTTTTGTACATCATGTATGATTGATATAAATACTTTATTTTGTTAGCATTGATAATTTTCTTTTATAGAATATCATTGTTAGGATTATTGTGATCATCAACATTGCATGTTTATGAATAGATGGTACACGGTTTTTCTGTAACAACAGACGACTTCCTGTTAGATGAGGTAAAAACCCACAAAGTTTTGCTGACGGAAGTAATATAAGTAAGTTCTGACATAAACGAGTAAACCTAAAAAGCTTTGTTAATGCAAGTATAGCAAAAATTGCAGATCCTAAATGTGCTCGTATAGATGGTTAAACTAACCACTTCAAGCCTTCAAGTGTTTTCCAGCTTTGGTTAACCACCTGAAGTTGTTAAACATACTTAGGAATACAGTAACACATGACATCTCCCGCAGATGCCCATAATAAACTGACAATAAGCCAAACATTATCATATGTAAAGCACACACTTCACGTTTTTTAATGCATATCACAGTTAGCAGATATCTAGAATTGCAAACTAGTCTTTCTGCAGTTCTGTTGTCCAGCGTAGAATTTATTCCTGTAAAGTTCTGTTGATCAGATGGTTCTGAACGACACTGTCTCTCTGGATTGGTCCTGTTTCAGACAGTTAGCAGATTGATGGGCCTTTAAAGTTGTTTCGGTCTTCACACACCTGCACTTTTCTACCATATGGTTACAAGTACAAGAACTTATCACTGAATACATGCTGGATATACTCAGTATTCACATTATTTTAGCTCATTAATTTACCCAATGCAAAATTCATAGTCCACAGGTTATACTTCAAACTCTTCCTCAGCCTTTCGACCAGTTTAAAAAAAATCTTTTTTTAAATTCATGATGGTTGAAAATAACACAAATACAAAGTAAGGGAAAGTGAACAAGTGAGGTGCATTTGGAAAAACATTGGTTTAAGTTGCAGATTTGTTCTTTGCAGGATCCCGTACTTTGAGACGAGTGCAGCGACAGGAGCAGATGTGGACAAGGCGGTTCTAACGCTGTTGGACCTGGTCATGAAGAGGATGGAGCAGTGCGTCGACAAACCCCCTGCCGAGCCTGCCAATGGGAACGGGGCCACAAAGCTTGGTGATGCACAGCCGAATGCTAAGAAATGTGCATGTTAGATGAAGAGGCGATACAGGACAACAACCAGTCAGTGCTGCTCTGTCGTCTGTCCTTCTTCTCACCACATTCCTTCCTCTGTTTACTTTATCCTTGTCATTTTTGATAGCATGTCTCTTCATTGTTTCATCACCCCTGTGCTCTTTAAAGCTAACATTTAGCCATGTTCTCCTATTTTGGTTCTTTTCCTCCCTTTATGCTTACTTGTCCTCCCTAATGTCATTCTGACAATGAAAGAACTCTATCCCCCTCTAATGGACTCTTACGGTAATACAGTCTCTGTTGGTCTGCCTTTAGAAGGAAATTAAAACAGGAGGGGACAGTTTCATCACTGTCAGACGCACAATGTGCCTAGTTAAAAACATGCACCCTGGGAATAGGCTCTGCACGCTCCCAATTTAACTGCTCGCAAGTGCTTTGAATGATTTAACGGACCTAAACAGTCAAAAAGACGCATTTAAAAGTTTAATTTGGACTCTTTATATGTTGATCTATCTATTTATGGCCGCAAAATGAGGGGGACTTAACTTTGTTTTTAATCAGTATTGGTCCTCTCCTAAAGTGTTTGCTCCTGGATCACAGTCAGAAATTGTGTGACTGATATGGTTTAATTCCTCTGTTATTTATAATTGTTTTTTTCTCCCCGTTTCACAAAGTGTCCTATGCTGTACCCATATGAGCCACATTTAGTAACTTTTTGATTTTTACATTTTTTTGTCAGGTTTAGACATGGCAGACATTTGCTAAAAAATGCAAAATGCTTTTTCTTTTTGTTAATAAAATAAAAAAATTTATAGTGCAGCATAACATAAAATAAAATCACCCACTGCTGGCTTCTTTTGTTTCTTTCTCTAGGTAACATCAGATAGTACCCTCTCATGCAGTATGGTATCAGAAACATGTACTTTTTTCCATTGTCACTAATTTTGTTTACAGGTAGTATTGTCCTATATAGATTATAGAAAGTTGCACACTTAATAAAGGGTATAGCATTTGACCTCAATTGTTTGTGACCATATATTATATTTCATTCGTTTACAATGAAGACACAAATTTACCACACAAAAACAACCAAACAGCATACAGTATGTGACATCAATAATATTTTAAAAATGATGCCGTCTGCTAGCTTGGTAGTGAGCACCATCCAAGCAGATGATGTATCATGTTCCTACTGTTGGTGATTCTTAACGTTCACTTTCTGACCACAATCAGAAAAAATCTATTTAAACACTCCTACATTGTCAGGGTTTTTTGTTTGTTTGTTTGTTTTTTCAGTGTCCTACCAACTTTAACGTTTTTCATTTTAAAGTTGGTTTTTTTTTGTGGGGTGGGTGGGGGTTTATTATTATTTTTTGTTAAGCCACATCACCTGGTTTTACATGGCAAACTTGAGGTTTTCACTGAAGTAGAAGACCACAAATACTGGCATTTTCCACCTTCTCATATCAAATATTAGCATTTGATAAGTTTAGATATATCCTAGTCTGCTAAGGATTCCTAATATCATTAGAAAAGTTTTTTGGCTAGATTTTATATGTTTGTTTCCATTTCCAAAGTATTAATTAAGAGACAGTTTTTTCAGATGGCTGGTGCCATCAACACTATAAAAGATGGGCATAGCTACTTGTTTTGAAGCCTCAAAATGAGTGATTTTGGCATTGTGAAACCAGATGTAGTGGAGCCAAAGTAAGCCATAGTGAGCATATCCTGGATAATCCTCCTTTCTGACATACAGATTGACCAGAATATACAAAATAAACTTAACGTTTTAGACGGTGTGACCCGAAATGAGCAACTGACCTGATAAACTCGGTAGAAAAATGTTGACAGACATGCAGACAGAGGGCCGTTTTCTTTACTTCTACAGAAACTGAAATCTCAGCCTATTGTTGGCCTTTGGAAAGAATGCCATCTTTATTATAGGACTTGTATGGGTATAGCATGACACATGTGCAATAAAGGAAAAAATCAATTGCATATTGATCATTTTAATAGTGTTTATCAGCATAGATGTGTTGTTCCAAAGTGACCTACTGCCTTGACCTTTGAAGCATTATTCCACTGTAGTCAGGCAGACCTTGTTGGAGACGGTCCAGCTGTGCTATTAGATGTTCGGGAGGCACATTGTCATTGTAACTTTCTACCATTTACTTAAAAAGCTCAAAATAAAGTTGTCTGCAGCAACAAATCAACATCCAAGCTCTCTGAATAAATCCTTTCTAATCACAAAAATAATAATAACAGCATAGAATGGGAGTAAAATGCAGAATTAGCTTTATCAGGTGACATGAGATCTTCAGTGCAGCTGATTTTTGATTAGACTTTTTCACATCTTTACATCAGATAATCAGAGAAACTCCAATATGGCTCTGGGCTCCAATTCTGTCCATGACTAATGTTAGATTATATGTTGACTAGTTATTTATTTTACAGTACATGCGAGACATATGTAGTTATTTCTGTTGTCCTGTTTTTGTTCTGTTCTTTACATCCCACGTTCCTGTGTTACGTCATCTAATTTAATTTAATTTAAGTAGCTGCTTTTATATTGATTTACTTTTTCATTGTTTTAGTATTTTTGTGCTCAAAGCATAAAAACAAAAAATCCAGAAACTTTGGTTTTACTAATTTCAGCTTTGAGTTGTCTTGGTTAAATCTCTTCAACCTGGATTTGGGTGGTTTATCCAATTCATCCGAGCTAATCTGCATCTTCAAGCGTCATCAGATTGGATGGGAAGTGTCTTCTTTGTGCCTCTCAAAAGATGTTCTGATGGATTAAAAATTTGGCTTGGCCACTTAAGAACCAACAGTGACTCGCCCTGAAGCTTTTCCAGCATTGCAATGGCTCTGTTCTTTAGTTCATTGATTCATGGTATGCTGAAGGATGACTGGATGTCTCAGCCTGTGGTAGAAGCACTCAGTAGTTGGGTTTTCTTCCAAAACTTTTTTTTTTATTGGGCAAAAACATGTTGTCACTGTGTTATTAAGTTTAGATTAATCAGGAAATGTATAAATGTAATCCAACAAAAGCGTGTAAAAAGTGAAGTATTTTTGAAGCCTCTACAGTTTTGCATTTATTTTTTATTTTTTGGCTTAGTTTTTTTTTTTTTACTTGATCACAACCTTTTAACTCACTGAGGACAGGAAAAGCCTATGTTTTTGCACCTGAAACACGACAACAGTGGCATGTATTTAGATGCTAATTACAAAATCCACTATATTAAAATGTCAATTTCATCTTTGAGTCAGTGATTTCTTTTTGGGTTTTTTTTTTTTTCTGTGTGTGTGTGTGTGTGTGTGTTTAAAGTGCAGCTCAGTTTTCCATAAATCAAATAACACCTTATGTGATCAAAGAATATTGAGGGAAAAAAGATTTGATTGGCTGCTGATAAATGTTGATTTTTGTGCATCAGTGAACCAGCTGAGAAAGTTCAAAGCTGTTCCAACTTGTGGGGGAGTATAGCTGTAGCGTGCTGGGTTTACTGTAGGCTGTCATTCAAAGCAAATCAAAGACCAGGGCTTAACAAATGGGTCATTAGGAAGCAGTATATTTATTATCATTTTCCTTTATTCATTTAGGTAAACATCTCATTAAGATTAAAACCTCTTTCATGAGAGACCTGGCCAACAGGGCAGCAGAAGTTACAATAAATACATACACATAACACTATATCAAGCAAAGAAACAAGTACTATAGTTTAAAATTTTAACCACAAATTGAATCTGACAGTGTGTTAAATAACATTTTTTTCAAATAAATATTTGTTACTTTAGGTTCTTGACAGCTAAACATATTAATTTTCCAACAACAGATTTCATTGCCATATTGAAGTGCTACTTACAGTATATTTGATTTTTAGATGTTCAACAATAATTTGCTGATAGTATGAAGCGTTGACTCTGTCTCCCAGTTACTTGGCAGAAAATTCTGTCTTTCTGTAGGCTGGTTTGCAGCATTGTGTATGTTTTCTACAGGTGTTGTCTTTTATTTTGGTTGTAAATTATGCAGACGTTGTTTGTATGGGTAAAATAGTTATAATGTACAAGCCACTTATGTCTAAAAGTATAGTTGGAAGAGAAACCTCAGTAAAACGAACTAAGTAAATGTGTGGTTATTAGTTTACTCTGGCCCACCTTTTATTCATAAAGCGAGTGATGTTTTAGCAGAAGTCTATCATTTAGCCACTAGAGGGGAGAAGATCGAGTGGCAGTCCTTGCATGTTAGCAGTCAGTAGCCAGATTACACACCTAGCGCATGTAGACAGGAGTTGTAATTCTTTACTCCATTGTTCACCTTCCTCTCAGCTCTGGTTGAGTCTCCTCCATAAATTAAACTGGATTTGTGGCTGTTTAATGTTTGTGTCTTTGTTTTTTGCCTGTCTGCCGTTTGGTGAAATTGTTTGGGCTGGCCAGAGCAGCAAGACCAAACCGGGTAGTAAATGTGCTGTAAAACCAAAACTAAAGCTGAAAGAGGCTAAAAAGCTCCGTACCATGCTGCATAATTGTGAGTTCTCTGTGAGTGTCAGTTTTTAACATAGTCATGTCAAGTTTCCGTTGAAAGAAATTGATGAAAATGAATTATGAGGCAAAACATGACATGCAGTTGCTTAACTACTTTAACTAGATGACATGCAACTTATTAGGACTAATAAAGTTAGGGAAATTGCTTCAATATTGATTAACTTTACAATCGCAATCGCAGCTCGGGTCAAACAGATTAACACTAAAAGTCTTTGTATTTGAGATCTGAACACGTCTCCAAATGGGCAAGAATTTTCCTTAACCAATGCCTTTAATTGTGACAATCTTCTAGGACAAATTGTCGGTTTTTACCTGAACCCTTCTTCCAATATTACTCATCGTGTCTTCATTTCAGTCCCACCCCCTCCCTTTTCTTTTTTCTTTTTTCTTTTTTTTTTAAATCTTCCGTCCATCTCTTGCTGTTTTTGACCGTCATTTTCTCCATGAACCTATCGTGTCTTAAGTGTTGTTTTTGAATTCACTTTGAAAGTTTACACTGTTTGCGGTCATGTTGTGCCTGTTATAATAACTCTTCTGTCTGATCCTCTGTAAAGTTTGTGAGCTACTGAATATTTTAATGCATTATTGATTATAGATTATAAATCAGAGGCAAAAGCGAACAGAAGTCAGATGTTCTGGGTTTTTTGTGTATGTCAGATTTATCAAAACAACAAATCAATCTAAGTACCTCTAAGAGCTTTTATTTTTGGATCTCCTGTGTGTGAATTCTCTCTGATGCCTGCGGTTTGTACTCGTTCGTTCAGTTTTCAATGTGTGTATCGATGCCTGTGTGTTTGTTGCACTGTCAGCATGTTTGACAGTATGAGAACGGATTGACCTGTTCAGTGTTTCTGATGCAGGAGCTGCAAAACATTTGTTGGTTTTATCCAGTTTTTTTTTTTTTTGTTTTGTTTTGTTTTTTTGGGTTTGTTTGCTTTTGTTTTGCTTCTTTTCTTTTTTTTCCCCGACATGTCAGCTGCGACTTGATACAGATGGCCACTGCGTCTTATAGTCAGCTAAAATGCATTATAAAGGTATCTGATACCAACCACGGTGTGGTGTTTCTGTCTGGAGGAGGAAGTTGCAAATACATTTATCATTGCACATTTATGTTAATATTTTAGTTTCCTTGATAAATTGCTCACGAATTAAACTTACATATATGCATTTTTATCTTGTGGAAGCAGACGTGATTGGCCTATTATATACACTTCTCTGAATTTTGCCTGTGGGAATGTGACTATGTCTTGACTGTACTTATTCTACTAAGTTTACATTTTCTGCCTTTTGTTTTTTTTAAACAAATCTCTTTCCCCATGAAAAAAAAACCTTTCAGAAGTGCTCCAAAGCTTGATAAATTATAACAGTGTGTGATGCAGCATAATCCAGCTAAAGTTTAAAATGTTCCTCCAAGTTGATGTTTGAAAATATATTTCATGTATCAATCTTTTCATGTAGTTTGTATGACTTTGATGGATATATACTCTTTCGGAAATCATTAACCTGAATTCAAAAACTCCACTAGGTTCACAAGAAACTGTTCTCACCACACTCGGCAGAGCAGTGTCACCACAGGCCAGGTACAGAAAAGCTGTCAGCATCATTAAGGTGGCACATTTCATTCACTCCCTGGGTTAGGTTACATACCCAAAGTGTGTGGGGCTAAAATGAGCAGGGGTCTGCTGGATGAGGATTTTCAGCAAAGTTTCAGCAAAGCATTGTTTACTTGCTGCTTATTCATCAGAAACTGTTCAGTAAATGACTTTTTTCCCCAACATAGTTTTCAGAGATAGTTGCAGACAGTCAAGTTAAGATAGCAAACGTGAAATATTGGAAAGTCTTGCTGTTCCTGATTGCTTGGCTGTTTCGTGTGCTGTCACATATTGTTATATCTAAAGACCATAATGCGCCCAGTGATCTTTAACCTTGTCTGTTGTGCATTGTCTTTTTTGGCAAATTGCCTACATGAGTGAAGAAAAGCATACAAAAAGAACAATTACACAATTTCCTGTATTGTGTTCTCATAAACAGACAATATATTTGTCACAAAGTTAGTTTTAAATGCAACCCCTCTGTGACTGTGGGGCAAAGTAGGTCCTGTTCTGAGTCAGTAGTAATCACAAAAAGCAAAAAATATAATGTGATAACTCTTTGACTTAGGAAAATAGTTGTGTTATTCTTATGCAATACTCAATGCTGCTTCCATTTCAGGAAAACCTTGTTCCTCACAACAACAAACAAAACAAAACCCAAAGTCAGTCCAGTCATTGAATCTTCTGGACAGGAATGCCCTGCCGTGGTGTTGACTATCAGACCAAAATCAAGATTTTATGGTGAAATAACCAAACCTGCCTGAACATTTGACCAAAACTTTGAGAATTTTTTTTTTTGTGATTCATTTTCTTTTGTCATGATTTTACTTGTGTTGCCTTTGACACCGATGCTAGTTTTGTTTGTAACAGTTATAAAATGTAAAAAGGAACAAACAAAAAAAAGCAAAAAGGTTTTGAGAGTGTAATAAGCCGGAACTGAACGTGTATGTATTGATGAGTATCTTTGTCAGTTGTTTGCATTTTATCTAGCCGAAGCGTTTGTTATAGATTGACTTTGCAACTTGAGAGCTGATTAAAAATGAACTTAGTACTATAATAACTTTCTGATGTTTTTGTCTTTGATTTGTACTTCTGCTTGTGTGTAGTCATGCTAGGTTAATTGATACAAATAGGAGTTTGTTAATGCTTTGTGCATCACGTCCTCATAGATATCACTGAGCTTCTTTCAGGGGGAGAAGCTGGAAGTCCCCAGTTTGGTGAACTTGTTTATATTTCCTTGAAGTAAAGACTACTTTTTTTTTCTTTCATCACTTATAAGCATAGAAATGTTTAGCTTCATAATGGTAAATCATGCAATGGCAGAACCTACCATTCATGGTTTTTTTGTTTTTTGTTTTTTTCAACGTTACATTAGCTCTTGTAATTCAGTGCTAATAAATGTGTAATTAATATTTAACTGTTTAAAAACATTGGCCACTTTACTTATTACCTACACAAACTAGAAAATGTGACAAAGCACATTTGAAGTCAGCTACATGAAAATAAAATGTTGGTTAGTAGCAGGCTAATAGGTTTTTTTTTTTTCTTCTTTTTCTATGTATTTTATATTTGAAAAGCATGTTGACAAAAGTATAGTTTTTTGTATTTCATTGACTAATGCAGAACAACGTTACATCAAATTTAATCCTGAGCTCTGTTTTTGTGCAGTTGGTTATATTTTTAGTAACTTCCCCCCAGAAAAGGCCATAAAGTCATTTACTTCTCAAAAACAGCGCAAAAAAATAACAACTCAAATTCACAGTGTAGAAGAATTTATTTTATCTTATAGTAAGAAACTTCTCACCAAAAGAGAAAATGTGGAAAAATAAATACCCAAGAATAGTGGAACCATGTGAAGTATAGTTACAAAAATAAGTCAGCATATTTAGTTTCTTTTTACATTTCTGTAGATACCCTCTTTTTCTTTTGCTACGAGGAAAAAAAAATGCAGTAGTGTAGTTATTATAGCTGAGATACAGCAACCTAGACAAAACTTGTGATTTAAACTCCTCTTTCCAAACAAGCTAAAAACATTAAAAAATGTAAACATAGCAGGGAATTAAAACTGTGTGAATATTAGCTTTTAATATATTTCTAACAGACATCCTTCAAACTACTTTTTGCATATTACCGATATCTGAGAATGACTGTCAAATATGCTTAATATTCCACTCTTGATTTTAATTCAACAATCTAGTTTGTTTTTGTCTGAATGCTTGGTTTTCTTAAAAAAACAAAACAACTATCCTCCAAATAAAATTATGCAGAATATTAAACTAAAATCAGAATACATACATGAATGAAGATTGCATTCACAAAAGAAAAAAAATGCATTACTATTAAATTACAAAGGTAAGTTACGAGATCAGAATGTTGTAATTTTTCAACTAGTGTGCAAAAGAAACATCGGGTTAAAGTTCTGATTTCCTGTCTCATAACAGAATCTTGACTTTTTATATAAATTAGAAAGTAGTTGAGGTAATCCTAGGGAAAAAAGGATTTTCTTTTGTGAATCCAACTCATTTCTGCATACATAATCTTTGTTCCCTCCTCAATACGACACATTTTTACATGTTTAAAAATGACCAGAGTAAACGCCTCATTCGTTTTGTCCTCTTTTTGAAATAAATCTTAGCCTTGAAGCTTATCTCATGTACAGGTACAACATGCAGGAGGTACAATAGGTCATATCTATACAGCAGCAAACCCCCCAAAATACCCAAAACTCAACTCTGAAGTCCTCCTGTATTTTTTTTT
>NW_024582412.1:2253915-2265719 GCF_018398535.1 Haplochromis burtoni
CTCTGTCTGATGCCATGTGTCACAAAACTTGTGAATTACACACACACACACACACACACACACACACACACACACACACACACACACACACACACACACACACACACCATATAAATAATTGCTTAATGGGCTTTGATTTGAATTACACAGTTACTTAAAGATCCCTCACATGTACCAGATTTATCTTGCTATTTCTTCTAATATGTCAAAATCCAAATACTGCATGTATGAATGTAGAAAAAACCCTCTTTAGGAAAGAACTGCCATTAAAGAGCCATCAAATAATACAAAAGCTGAGAGATTGGAGAGCTCTGATTCTTTGAATCATTATTTGCGTTCTGAGATCTGAACTGAAAAAGTCCTCTTTCCCATCATCACCAGAAGTCTTTAGAACATTTGTGCACCTGGATAATTTAGAACATTTACTGGTTTAAAGCTCATTCTGAAAGACTTGAGTAGTTGGGTGGAACAAATGGATTCAAAACTACACCTTAATCAATAATATTTCCTCAAATGGCCATTTGGGACTGGCTTTCCCTCAGAAATGAGTTTAAAACTTTTTTTTTGCACAACTTGCAACTTGCATAACTTATTAAAATTTAAAGCAAGTTTGTTTAAGGGTGTGACTGCTCTGAATGATAGGTGGGTGGTGTCACAGCAGTTACATCTTTTGCAGTATAAGTGTCAACATGTCTCTGCAGCAAACTCCTGTAGGTTTATTTTCTTTGGCAAACGAGCAGATTGTGGCTTTAAGGAGAACAGGGAGGCAGAAAGTCCACCAGGTGATTCTGTCATTCACTTTACACGGTTGAATTTCTTCCTGATCAACAGAAGAGGGCGATCAACTCCACAAGCTTTATAGGAGACGCTTGAGGAATGGTTTTCACTGGGCCACTCCCAGGTAAGACAAACAAGAGTTACTACCCTTTGAATTAACATTTAAAATGTGGGCAGAGAATCACACTTTAGTACACATGGAGAGCATGTAAAGGGAAAAAAATGCATTTCAGCTTTTAGCACAACAGCACTAACACAGTAAAGTACAGGACTTGTGGTGCATTTACATGCAGGATTGTTTTGTCCTTTCAGATTTTCAGAAATGTAATTTTCCTGATGGTATTAAAGAGTGACTATCCTGTAGACATTTCCTGTTTAAAAACAAACAAACAATAAAACCTGGAAGGAAAAAGAAATCTTTTCATTTGGTTATACACTGTTCCCGCTGAGGGAATTTAGAGTGAGGGGGTTTTTAGACTTTGGTGACATTTGTACTATGTTCCAGTGTCAGATCATCGTCATCGTCACTCAGGTCCAACCTCAGGTTATCCAGAGTCTGACGGATTGTCATGGTCTCCTTACGCCTGAGGGATACAGATGAAGCTTTATTAGTTTGCCATCAAAATTATGAGAGGGTACGTAAACATATGTAAGGAGATTAAAAAAACTAAATCTGCAAGGTGAGAAATCATGAAAGAAAATACAAGTGTCAAGTAGCTGTTATGCATTATGAGCTATCAACAGTCCATATGCATGCATGCAGTACAGTTCATACTTGGTCTGCAGGTGTTGGTCAAGCAGCTGCTTCTGTAGGCGGCTGGTTGTCTCCCTCTCCTCAGTCAGCTCTCTCTGGGTGTGCCGGTACTGTGCCTCCTTCCTGCTTGCCTCCTCCTCGGCCTCATTCAGCTGGCGCTTCAGAGAGCGGATCCTCTGGGTCATCTGGAGAACAGATCACAGATTATCAGATCATCTGGTTAGTGTACACGACATAAAAACATTTGCCACTTTTGCACAGTTTGTTAATCCATTGGGTGGGTCAATCAGTCAACAATTCACCATACAGATACGTCCCATTAGAAAAGGAAAAAGAGTGCGGGGGAAGTTTGTTTCTATGATTATCTTAAAAAAAATGTTCATAAAAGGAAATCAAATATACATCCAAATAGTGAGTGGATCCCAGAGAGCAAAAACTAGTTGAACTTAACTTAAAATACAATATAAGGTTAGTAAAAATAAAGTAGTAGAAGGATGGAAATTACTGCTGATGATGATGATGATAATAATAATAATCGGTGATTTAAGAATTAGTAGTATTGAAGCTTTGGATATTTCAGCTAACGCACACTTTCCACTTGGGGGTGTCTGAGACAGAAATGCTGTTTTATAGGTTTGTCTGTATTACCAGGTCTTTCTGTTCAGTAGCTATCCGGTGCTCCTCCTCCATCTGATCACTCAGCTCGTTGATCTTCCTCTCCAGCTTACTGTTGGTGTTTGTCAGAGTTGCTTTGTTCCTGCGCAGAAACACACACTTGTAGTGTAACAGCAAAAAGCCATTTAACACGTGCAGGTACTCCTGCAAAGTCTGCAGGCTGTCCTCGGTCACAGAGAAGATCTTTAACTGACCTCTCCTCAACCCTCAGTGAGTTCTCCAGTTCCTTGACTCTGATCTCCGTCTTAGAGATGACATCCTCCTGTACTCTGTTGCTCCGCAGTTCCTCCACCTCCAGACGAAGCTGACGCAGCTACACAAACACACTTTATTAGTATTCAAAACACACAAAAAAGTCTCCTTTTATTTACATTATTTTGTGTATAAAAATGTCTAAATACAAGGAAACCATGGCAGCTATAAGTGTTTCTTTTAGAAATGACACTAATAAGATCTGATTCGTCTTTTTGTCCACAAAGTGATGGCAAGTTTTTGTTTTATCTATGAAATGTTCTGCTTAATTTTCACAAAATGGCAAATGAGAATGGTGCACAGAAAAAGTAAATATATTCTATTGAAATGCATATAATATAATATTGGCTTCTGAATTTAAGGCCCAAACACTTATCACATGCATAAAAAGACTAGAAATAAGCCCACACAGATTACCTGTCTTTCCATTGACACTTTCTCAACTTCCAGCTGCTCGTTCAAATCTTTCTCCTGAATCAGCTTCAGCTGCAGCTGCTCGGTCTGGAGGTCAAAACACAAAGAGTGTCAGTAACCAATCAAATCAGTTCTATACGAATAGTTTTCAGTTGATACGCTTCCTGTTCCCAGCGCATCTACCTGATCGATGGCTCTCTTTTGCTTGGCGGCCCATCTCTGCTCGCTGTCATGCAGCTCCTCCAGATCGCTCTCTAGGTCGATTAGCTTCTCCTGAAAGTTTAAAAATAAGTAAACTTCTGATCTGAATCCCTCTCAAACAGCCTGTGAGGTCACTCTTTAAAATGTCTGACACTCGGGTTATTTTTGAAAACGGAACAGATTAAGCATCTTCAGAAATGGTGACGTGACGTATATACAGGATTATGGAATCACTGTAGCATGCTGATTGCTAAACAGGATTTGCATAATTAATACCCCATTAACCCCAAACTCTGATGGTTTGCATGAATGATTAACTCAAGTGGACATCTCTGTTTGACTCATTAGGTCATGCACACAAAGACACTTTGGATGTCACATGATCCAAATATGGTGAAATGTTCAGGAATTTGGTGATAGCAAAAACACAAGAAAGGACTAAAACCAACAATGGATGTAAACTTAACATGTGTGTGTAAAAGCCTGACATGCTGTATATAAAACACGCATATGGTAGTTTATCTGGAATCAGTTAGACAAACCAAATGTGTATTAATCTGCTGCTTTTCTTCATGTTGATTATTAACTACAATCACTACGATTAGCAGCTGTTTTTATTGAAGCTTTAAATGTGGGCACCACATGCAAAGTAAGGGTATTAGGAGAAAAATATCAAATTTCCCCTCACATTTCTTCCTCTTTCAGTGTTGAAAATAAAATTTTTTATGTGAAGCAGTTTGACAGCTTGAAGAAAAGTGTGCTGCTGTTGAGCAGGTAATTAGCTTTCTACCCTTGAAATGATGAATGTTTATTGACTCATTCAGCAAATTAAGGTGAAGGGCAAGACATGATGATTAGATAAAGAGTCAATGAGGCTAATGTGGGCTGTCGTCTGGCCCACACCGATAGCTGTCTATGACAGCGCCAATCTAAAAACAGCAACAGCAGGGGGTGACATTCTCTGAATATGAGTTGGGATTTTTTTTCCAAATCTGAAATTAGACAGAAACCTTCAGCTAAATGAGTTTCTGAAAACTAGAGTTGTGTAGGCCACATTTCTCTTGCAAGGATCCACAACATCCCGCCAAAGAGCATGGCACAGGCGAACGTTAATAAGGAGGCACAGTAGCAATGGCTAAAAGCTGTCGCCCCAAATTCAAGTCAATTTCCCTCCAATGATCAAATGTTTTGGACATGGATGGTAAATCAAAGCTGAAATCAAGATTATTCCTTTATGATGCTGAAGGCTGAATTTTTCAAACTTAAATTTGTGAGCATAACAATCCATGGCAGCTAGGTGGTCTCTATGGTTTTGCAGAGGTTGTGAATATCACCTTATACAAAAACCTAGAAATGTTTCTGTCTGACTGTTTCTTTGATCACATTCAATAAAGTATCTGGTGTAAAGATGCAGTGTAACCCTCTTGCCTCGCCTCAGACTATTTACTGTACCTGAGCCAGTTTGAGCTGTTTGGCCAGGTCGTCTCTGGTTTGGTTCGTGCTGTGCAGCTCCATGGTGAGGTCGTCCACAGTCCTTTCTGCCTGCTTACATTGCAGCTGAAGCCTCTCTCTCAGCTGAATCTCCTCCTCCAGCGAACGCTCTCTATCGAACAGCTTACCAGAGACCTACACGCACATACAGAAAACACACAGGTCCTGAGGCTGTGGGTACTCCAAAGGTTTCCACAGCTGTTATTCTCTATTAGGCCACTATGTCTCAAAGTACAGCTGAAGCTCAAACGCTACAACATACCTCTCCCTGCAGTTTGGTCACGAGGGTCTGCAGTTTCTGCACTTCCTGTTCCTTCTCCAGCAGGGACTCCTCCAGCTCGTCCAACCTCATCTGGGCATCCTCACGCAGCTTTTGCTGCAGGTTCATCTCTGCGTTAGCCTGAGTGGATGCCGCCATGGCCTCACCCAGCTGGAAATGGATATAAACTTATTACAGTTTAATACAGTTTGTATTTGTAGTAATAGAAAAAAAAACCCATTCTCGCTACAAACATTTCTTAAAGATCTAATTGGTTAACACATTTAAATGTTTTCACTTTAATTTAAGAGTCCTTTTCCACATGGAGGCACAAGAAAGATTTTACTGCTCTCATAGTGCTGGAGAAATGAAGAATAATATGCTTTGTACTGCTTTTTTAATTTGATTGAAAAATCTGATGGCAATTTCAACTCCATTTAAAAAGGAAAAGAAAATTAAAAGCCTTTTCTGCACATACTTTATGTTACTGTAAATGATGCTGCACCAGGGGGTGCAGTTTATGCTTTGGAATCACTGCTTTGGGTTGTCAGGTTTTTCAGTGATGACAATTTATGTGGTTCTTTTCAGAGAATTTCTAAATAAATCTAATTCTGAGGTGATGGCTGCTCATCGCCTCAGTGTCTACTATGTCCGTACCTCTGTCTCCAGCCTGAGGATGGTGTTGCTGAGGTCAGACAGCTTCTTGTCTTTGCTTTCTTTGTCACTCTCCACGTCTTCCAGCTGCCTCTCTGCCAGCCACAACTTCTCAGCCAGAGTCTGAGCGTGTTGCGTCTGCTTGTCCAGATTTTCCTGAAAACAAAAAACATGCATAAAGTTCAGCTTCTTTGTAAAAGAGAAAATGTGTCTCTTACTGGTCTGAATGTGCAGTAACATAGATGATCTAGTCCCTCACTGACAAATAAAACCAAGCTGGATACTGGCTAAACTGGATTATCACTGAATGTCATTAAGGATTCTTGGCATTCTGTGTGCTGTGTTATACTAAAGAGTAACACAGGGGTGTACCCCGAGTCCCCCCTCCCTGCTCTGTGACCATAGTTAGAGAAAGTGGTTAAAAAAATACAAAGAAATTGTAAATGACATCTTTGGATATCTGGATGAGTGGAAATCACTTTAAAGATATGGTACACCCCATAATCCAGTTTTCCTTTGCCTTTTTATCTATCTAGATTATTTTGGTGCGAGTTCCTCCTCAGGTTTTAATGTGATCTTTTTAAAAAAAAATTATTTTAGCTGCTTCCGTCTAACTTTGCATACCTCAGCATCCTGGATCCGATTTTTGAGCGACTGCTCAAGGAAGTTGAAGGCGTACTCCTGAGTGTTGGCCTCCACCATCACCTCTCTGGCTTGCTTCACCTCAATCTGCGTAGCACAACACAAGTGTCACCCATCCAAACATTTATACTACTACAAATCACTTCTATGCATCCTTTTATCTTTAAAAAAAAAAAAAAAGTCACACCTCCATCTCTCTGAACCGCTCCCCCACGGACTGATTCTCTCTCTCCATTTCTATCATCTGCTCCCTCAGCCGCTTCAGCTCGTTGTTCAGCTGTGTGTTTGTTCTCAGCAGGTCCTCGTTGTTCACCAGCAGGCCGCGCATCTCAAACCTTCACAGACAGTTTAGACAAGAACAAATTGAAATAGACTTAATACACTTAAAAAAGAAAAAAGAAATAACATGAGGCTAAAAGCTTAATTTTAAAGTCACAAGTACACGGCCCCCGGTTAGCTAACAGTGTGCTGACTTTGAGTACAACTACAGAAAAACCACACATGCCCGACCTGATCTGGTTCCTCTCCTTCTCCATCTCCACACTCTCTGCCTCCAGGAACTGGTTGCGCTGGAAGAGACAACACACCACATCAAAAATCTAGTTTTCTACAAACCGCCAGGAGCTAAATGTTCCTCACACAGTGGATTGTTTTGTGTCCTGTTTGGTGGTCTCCGATTCATTAATCTGATAAATCTGGTGAATCTGGTCCAAATCAGACTCATGCTGAACAGTATTCAACAGATTTGTGACATCATGAAGAGAGGATTCATGGACTCCCACCTACTCCTCAAACCTTCTGTTTAAGAGGGGCAGCCAATCAGGAAAAAAGCCACTTAAGGGGGAAAGGAAGGGAGGGAAAGTGGCTTGCTTCAAACAGTGGATAAAGGGCTGCGCAAAGGGCCCATAACAGGATAAATAAAAGTTAAATGAGCCTAACTGGCACTCTTTGAGAGTTTTTTGGTCAGGTACCCATGCTATAAGTCTGCAATTCTCAGACATTTGTTTAATGTTAATTTGTTTTAATTTGAATCTATACTCCTTTTTTTTTTTCTTTTTTTTTTTCAGGCGACTGAATCCACAAGAAGTGAAACGGGGCTTACTCTCTGTATGGTGTCCAGCTGTTTGGTCAGTTCTGCTATGTAGTCTTTTTTATTGGGTGCTCCCAGAGTGGAAGAGCGCATGCTGTAGTGTGTGGGCACCACCTGTAGCAAGAAAAATGTACAGAAACCCATTACAAAGTGTGGAAGTCAGAGTATGTGCTACACGTGTGTGTGTCAGTAAACACGTACCATGTTGTTGACTTCCGTCCTCCTCCTCAGAGTGTCGTAGGTGGAGAAACGGGGGCGGGGGGAAATGAGGGTCGGCGTCTGTATGCCCACCGGACTCGTGCTGCGACTGTTATAGGTGTACAGGTTCATCTCAGAGGTGGCAGGAGACAGTTTACCCTGAACATGGAGAAAAGAGGGGAGGCGAACAGAGGAGGGTCAGTAGCCTGCTGTGACTCCACATCCTGGTCAAAACATTAATTATGCAGAAACCAATGCAAACTATTTCCTGCAACAGTTTAAAAGAAACATTTGGTTTATTGGCACTCTTTAAAAGCTTTTTGCCAAGTACACATGCTGTGAATCTGCTGTATTTTAGGAAAGAAATGTAACTTTAGTACATTTCAAGACACTGTATAAATGAAGTGGTTTCAAAATTAAAGGGGGGTCAACTTACAAACCTTTTCAGACATTCGATAAGGGGGGTTGTACTCCAAAGAGGTGGCTTGGGAGTATGGACTGTTAAACACTCTGGGGGGGCTGTCAACGACACCCATCTGTAAAAAAGAAAGTCAAAAATGTAGAGACTTAAAGAAGACAAATAAAGCTCAAGGATCTCAGAGCAAAATGTGAATTCAGAAGTGCAGATACAGCCACGATTGCCTTCCTCACATCAACATAAAATGAACAAAGGTGGGCGTGTGCTGTAAAGCAGCTGCGTTTATTAGACGTGTGCAGCAATCCTGTTAAAGTAACAAACGTGAAGACTGAAACAAGTTTTCTATACTGGTATTCACACTCATACCAGTAACAGATGCTACAAAAAGATCCGTTAATGCCACAGTACCTACAGTACTTTAACAGGATGGTAATATTCCTGTTAAATCATTGTGTCCTTAATTATTATGCATACGATAAACAATGGTATCATTTCACATCAAAAAGAGAGGGTTAGCTTTGCATTGAGCCTCTCTTTTTGATATTTTTGCTTTTCGAGTCAGACAAACGAGGTGATTAGATTTGATTTGGTGCAGAGAGGACATGCAAGGCTGCCTTCATTGAATTCTGTGATAAACAGAACAGCCGGTATTAGACCTGTTTTTTGAGATTCATCCAGGACTGGGCACGTGTCAATGGCTGCAAAGGAAAAGATTTATTTTATTAATGCTACATAAAGGATCAAATATTAAAAATGGCAATACTGTGTTAACCTCACTCGCTTAAATGTGCACTTATTTAAATTTAAAGCAATTCAGTTTGAAACATTCAATGAGGAATCTTGACATGATCGGAATCTAACGGATTATAAAACTAGTTTTCTGTAAGATATTTGGATATAAATAATATGTAATAATGTAAATGTTACCTTTTTGAATTACTTTGGCTCTAAATGACTCAAACACCAAACTTTAAATGTTTTCTAGAAGTGTCTGTTTTCATTTTTCTCAGTGAAATGATCATGTCTGCTGTGAACTGGAATTAAGAATCTAAAAGCTGAGCTCTTCCAGGAGAGGGCACTGTTTAATAACTGATGCTTTTACTCTGGAAGTAGGGCGCCATCTAATTTTTCTAAAAGCGATCTTGAATCATACGCATATATACAGACAGAACACATGGTCTGAATCACCCACCCTGTCAGACATAGTGTCCCAATCTCGTGAGGCCAAACACTCCAGGGACCCTTTGTAATGGTTCGCCCCAATCCGGGTGGTCTCCCATCGGGACATCCTGGGGCCATTCTCCCCGATTGATCCTCCGCCGCTTCCTTGACCATCTGCATCTCTGCCACTGAACCCGTTGGTCTTCAGATCGTTGTTGAGGTACAGCTGATATTTCGGGTTCTGGCTGATTATCGTTGCTTTGGGCGTGGAGGGTTCCTCCTCTGATGGGCTGTCCAGCTGCTTGTGTGAATCCAGTTCTGACTCCTGGAGGGACAGAAGGTGAAAAATGAGGAATGAAAAACCTGGATGAATCTGTCGGAGGGGGCGAAATCAGTCAGCATATAAACACGAATGCACCCAGTTAGAAAACATAAAGAACTGACGGATGAAGGATGAATTAACAGAGCATGTGATGGTGTTGTCACCAATTGACAGCAGAGAGAAAATAAATATATGGCATGAGAAGGTAAAATGACAGAGGAGATGGCAAAATGTATCATTTTGAAAGACACTATAGCAAACTGATTTGACTTCTGGGAAAAAATGTGCATAAATAGAAACAAACTTGGCTCACTGTATTAATTTTATGCAATTAACACCAAGATACTATCTTTTCTGCTATTTCATCCCGGTTCTAACTGACATTTCTTTAAAGGGAGACTTATGGTTTTCTGAGCACTAGAGGGCAAAAAGAACACAGTGCTGATATATTATTATAATGTTCCCAAACAGCTTTAGGTTTTGAATCCTTTTTTTTTTTTTTTAACTCTGCTTTGCCTCCACCAACTAAAGAAAGACTTCACTATGCTCAGCAGCTCATTGTGTGTTCCCTCTGTCTGCTGTTTGGTATCAAAGATGGAGTTTACTGTACTTAACAACATACAGCCTGAAACACACTTCTATCAAATAAATTGTTAATTACTACGTTATTATATGTTGAAATTACTTTAAAGAACATACTTGTTCTTTGATTTCTATGGTTGACGTTGGCTTAAACACTTGCCCAGGGGTTCATTTAGATTTACTGCTATTTACCTGAAAGCCTTCCCATTTCCAAATACACATGATCAAAAGCACCTAGCTAAAAGGTAAATTTGGGCAAAAGTGAAAATATGAATTCAAGAGAAGTGCAAGCAAACTGAATGTAAACATTTAATGGGTTTTAATAGGTTTTCATGCACAAAAAAGGAAGACAATTGAAGACAAAGTTTGTTAGATCCGTCAGTGAGTTTTAGGCCATTTTGATTAGTATGCTTAAAACGTTGCTGTTTTCATGCGTTCGAGTTCGTCATGCAGTTTGAGGATGCAGATTTTTTCATGCAAGAAATGCGTTTAAGTAAACCTGCAATGCCATGCAGTCATGCCATCTTCACGCAGTGTAGCTGCAGAGCTTTTTGTTCATGCAAGGACATCAAAACTGCCGGTCAGGAGTATTTTTTTTGTTTCGGTCTCTTACCGATCCCATTCCAGAGTCAGCCACTGAGTCTCTACCAGTGTTTGTTTGGCTTCTGGACTCAGCACCGTCCCCTGGTGGAAAATTGATTCTTGATGTTATCTGAGTAGTTCTGGAACCTTTCTGAACTGGTCCAACTCCATTCTGAATGGTTTCCTTGAAGGGTGGAGTCACATTGATGCTGGGAATAGAACTTCCATCTTGACTGGCACTGATCGGTGTGGATGGACTTGACTTTGAAGATTCCAGAGCCTCCATCGAAGCCGACTTTTGGACTCGTTCAGCTCCCATAATAGGGCTCTGTGGAGAACCGGAAGGTGAGACCTGGTGATCCGGACCTGAGAACCTAGTAATCAGGTCTTTGATGCTGCCAGCTCGTTGCACTGAATTGCGAGTCAGGCCTACTGGTCTCTTATAACTGGCTCTCTTGGATTGGTGTGACTCTTCTTTGGTGGTAGTCTGCTGAGGACTAAGTGGTGATTGTACGGAAGACGACTCGGGTGTGTGCTGAAAGAGGTGAACACAATAACAGATCCCTAAAAAAACTGTTACAGAAGTGTCTGAACACCCAGTTGATGGTGGCTTAAATGACTGGCAATATAAATTTAACACAGGTTAGACCATGTAAACCATCACTAGTTCAAGCGAGGGGTGTGGCTCTGACTGAGAACAAGTGGGCACTTGTTGCTTGACATGTAGGGCAATAAAGATAAATATAACCTGCTTGGATGATGTTTACTCGATTTATGGGTCCACATTTTACAAAATGAAAATTATGTTGTGTTAAATGGGGCTTGAAGCTACTGACTGTAACTATGAACTCAGTAGGAAAGTGTTTACCAAGGTCATATGTCAGGGGAACAGTAGACTCATTTTGTCATAGACTTGTATATAATCAGATTTATTCCCTTTTGCCCCCTGCCGGTCACTGGAAAGAATGCAGGTTTAAAGCATCATTTTTGAGACTTTAATGCTATGTTCATATAAGCAGCTGTAACAAAGTGTTACTTAGTCTAGAAAGTGGTTACAAGAAGTAGGAGAAAAACCCTCCAAAGAATGGTTAGCATCAAATACATACAATCACTTTAAGTTTATTTTTAAAGCATTATTTTAATAATGTGTTTTTCTCTCTCTGGCCCATGTCTTTACAGTGCATCGATGTTGTTGACTGATGAAATGCATACATAATGACATGAATCCCAGCATGTGTGAACGTATGTTTGTGTGTCAGTGTGTGTGTGTGTGTGTGTGTGTGTGTGTGTGTGTGTGTGTGTGTGTGTGTGTGTGTGTGTGTGTGTGTGTGT
>NW_024582412.1:2265739-2308280 GCF_018398535.1 Haplochromis burtoni
TCGCTCATCTGAACAACAACAACAAAAGAAGCCCTACCCTACACCCCCACCTCATATCACAACATCTGACTTTCTCACACAGAAATGTAACGGTAGATAGGTAAATAAACAAAGGGACAGCAACAGGGACTTAAATTCAAAAATCTGCTCAGCTCTTGCTTTAAAAAAAAAGAGAAGAACAGAAAATGTCAGGATTTTTCCTTTTATGCCAAAAAGCCACTTGAATAAATCCAACTTTAATTAACAATCATAACAAGAAGGATGGTGCCACTTAGAGAAATGAAGTGGCAAGCATCCAGGGGTTTAACTTTCAAGGTTCAAGGGTCCAAAGCACCGAGTGGCCTTAATCCAGGGACTCGCCTGCCCGCCTCCCCCGAGGACTGTGAGCTGAAGCTGCGGTGGGAGAGAAGCCCTGGCCTGAGAAGGAGGGAGGCTGGATGGGTGTCTGTCTAGGGTTTAGGATCACTGCTAATCACTGTGGTATTAAAATGTTTACAGGCCGTGGAGGGATTAGCTCTGAGCTGATGATTTTTAATGTTATTATTTTTGCCCTGTGAGGTGAACGTGCTCAGTGTGGACTTGCGGTGTGAGAAGACAGTGAATGCAGTGAATGTGAGAACGTGTATGCATTGCTGTGCTTGTGTCTTTATGTCCTGTACATAACATTACTATGGTGATGGCAATAATCCAGAGCTTGACAACTTTTTATGAGCCCAATTGAGGGCATCACAGGACACATCTGTTCAATAAATAGATTTGAATCTTTTAGATATACTCATAATTTACTTTCATGCTCCATATTAATTTTAAATGTTTAAAACTGTTGGGGTCGTTTTGCTAAGAATATATAGTGAGTTAAGAAAGTATTTGAATAGAATTTCAGCATAAAATATAAAACACAGCAGAAGAAATCCCAAACGTGCGTAAACTGCAACTTAAAGTAGACCTTGTAATGCAAGTTCCAGTTTCACAGCTTTGGTTCACAGTTCATAATATTCTTTATCTCATACTGAGCTTTGATCAAGACCCTCAGTTCATCTGCTGTCTGAAACAAGCTGTTTTATTTGCAGTAGAAAAAAGGCTATTATATTTATTGCACATTGTGCGGAATACGTCTGTATATTTTTGGCAGATACTGAACAAATTTTAGGCATCAAAGGTTGTTTCCCAGGGGCATCAACCCATACGAGTGCTTAATGAGCTGGTCCCTCACAAAGGCACAATGCAGTGCTTTTACTTTAGATTACCCAACCAAATCTATTTGGTTCATTTCAATATGGAAAACCATGAAGCTGCACACACATCCAGCTGTCCCTGGCACACTCTTTACCATTGGACGGGTTTTCAGTCTGTTGTAACAGTGGGAAAAAAAATAAATTATTGCAGCTGAACCTGAGGTTTATTTGGGTCATAAATTTTTGTGATAAGCTGGCACCTACATGTAAAACCTACAGTATGTAAAATCAACACGGGAGCTGGAAGCTGAATTCTGCTCATGTTAGAAGACAGAGGAAAAACAAAGACAGGCAGACAGAGCTTCATTCAGGAAAACCACAAATTCCCTAAAGTCCCGGACACACACACACATACACACGGGTCCTCCATTCCCTGTGGCCTCACTACAGTACAGACATATGGCGCAGAGCTGTGCACTATCTGACCCAGATATAAGGCAGCAATGCACTCTGGGAAATACAGTGAATACCTTGCCGATGAGGCTTGATGCAGCAGAAGTGATCAGGGCTTTTCTCCAGAATTCAAAGTTCAGCGGACACAGGAGCTTTTCTGCTCAAGTGTATCATCAAAAAGCAGGTGCTGTGCTTTTGTGACAATGAGAGACCCTGATTACAGTAGGAGGGCTTTTGTAGCACCAAATCACAATAGTAGTGCCCTTAAGGTGCTTTACATTGTAAGGTAAAGACCGTACAATAATATAGAGAAAACCCCAGCAATCAAAGAGACCCTATGAGCAAGCACTTGGCGAGAGTGGGAAGGAAAAATCCCTTTTCACAGGAAGAAACCTCTTGTAAAACCCGGCTCAGGGAGGAGCAGCCATCTGTCGATGGCTCATAATAAATGGCTTCAGGTTAACACTGAATGGGTTCAAGTCCTCGAACCTACACTGATCAGCCACAACATTAAAACCATTGATCATCTCAATTCAGTGTTTTTTTTGTTTTGTTTTGGGGGGTTTTCTCTTTTTTTTTTTTTTTTTTTGAGGGGGGGGGGGGGGGGGGGGGGTGTCCTTAATATTGATCCGGATGTTTCTTTGGCATGTATCACCCAGATACTGCTGCAGACTAATAACTTCTTCTCCAGCAGGGCAATTCTCACACTGCAGGAAACACATGTGAACAGCTCTACAAAGAGCCCAAGGTGATGACCTGCGCTTCAAACTCATCAGATCCCGCTCCACTCATGGAGGGTACAATACAATCCACACAGATCCAAAGCATCCACTGGACTATTAGACAACACAGGACTCCTAAACGAGTCCTGTGTCTCTGCTCTGAAAGCATCACTTCTAGTTTGAAACATGCAATTTCAGTTAAATTTATTTTGGAAGCAAAGCTGAAACTACATGAGAAATTTCTCTGGGATCAATGTCTTAGACTGGAAACACAAAGGCAGGACCTTATATAACAAGTGCTCCTCTGGCCTATTACATAATCTACTGTCTAAACTTGTGGGGTGGAATCCTTTAACTTTCTCCAAGGTGTTATAAGAAGAACAATCTAATCTGGGGCTGGAAATGTTTGTGAGAGTCTACATGGATTTGTGTGATAGACAGGCCTGTTTGCTCAGAGATCACACAGAGATTCAGCTTGTGGCCATCTGCACGCCAGACAACAGAACATACAACAACTATTCAAGTTAGAAACAATAAATTTGATCAACTGTAAGGACCAAACCTGCTTCATCCTTTAAGCCTAGAGCATTTCAAACACTTCATTATTTCTGCCGGCGCCTGACAGCTTCGAGGACGAGGACGGAGATGAAGATCAACAGTGACATCGAAAACTGGGGCAAAACAAGTGGTTTGGATGAAAAGAGAGAACACTTTAAAGCTTCTCTTCTACTTTGTGTTTGTGGTGCTTTTCTACCTTCTTCCATTTTCTTTACTGGATTCTTTTGCCCTTTTTAAGTTGTGTTTTTACCCTCTTTTTGTTTGGCTTTTACTTTTTGATTTCAGTGTTGTTTTCTAACAGCTTTGTAATGCATTTTAGTTTCTTTGGGTTGTTTAAACAGTATTCTATATTTTCATGGTTCTAGGTTCCATATTTAGTTGAAATCTTTGGATTGTCTTCTGTTTTCGTTTGATGATCTTTTAAGGCTTCATTTGGTTGTTTTCTAGGGTTTTCGATTTTTAAGGTTGTTTACTAATTTTTGTAGTTTTATTCAGGTTTTTTTTGTTTTTTAAGTTGGCCACTTTTGCTCTTTAGCTTCTTGTGGTCATCCCAAGCCATGGGTTACTGCTGATCCTGGGTTTTGATTGTTTCCCAGCATTTTGTGGATGTTGTGTAGCATTTTTTAGGTTGTTGGGTTTTGATTTCTTCAGGTTGTTTTGTAGTTTAAATAGGTTTCTAATTTTCTAACTGGTATTGGTAGTTTCTTTTTATAAGTAAAGCAGAATGTCATCTCTAGTTTCTGCTCTAACGCGTCTTCTCTTCTTCTTATTACAAATCTGCTTCATTTTTATGTAATACAGTTTTTTTGAGTGGCTTTGCTGGTTTTCTAACCTCTTTTACATTTTTGGCTTACAGTATATTGGTTGTTTCATCTTTATTGGTTGATTTTTTTTTAATGTAAGTACTTTTCTTTGTTCTTTTATGGGTTATATCTTAATATGAAATTTTTCACTGTATATAATTCCACTTCTCACCTTTTTCAGCACAAATGTGACTTTTACCCTCAGTGTTTGTCAAGGCTCATAACTTTCCTCAATCCCCTCCACTTTCTCCAAAGCAAGTTAAGCATACAGAGTAAAAACAAGAACGTTAGAAGAAATAAGATAAATAAATAAATAACCAATTAGTGGCTGCAGTGCTGTGTTGAACATGTACGTGTCTCGCAGAGAGCAAAACGTCAAGCCACGTTTGGCCCGAGGCAATCTGCTTAGCAATATGTTCCTCTGTTGTTGTTGTTGTTGTTGTTGTCCCTCCCCCCATACTCCTCCCATCTCCATGGCTGCAAATAAAAGAGATTAATCAACCAACCCTTCGCCCTGTCCTCAAGGCCTGCCTGTTTTTGCACTTTGTTTAGCCAACAATTATCCTTTCAACAGCAAGATTTGTTACAAACCAGGCTGGAATCTGGTCGAACTAATCCTGGATGTCTCTTTCTTTAACGTGGGAATAGCAAACAGGAGCTCAGACATATGATCGCCGGATTTATTTACATGTTTTGAATTTGTATTATTTAGCTGAATTCTACACTGTAGGGAAAACGTACTAAAAGCCAGCATGGAGGTAAAATGCAGAATAGATTTCAATGAGTAGACTTCAAAATAATGTTTGCATGGACAAAAAGTTATAATATAATGGAACCAAGGTATAGTATTGTATAGCAAATACAATCATTTCACCCTAGATTGAACTTCACAACATGTGTTTCCACAACATTTTCCCACGAGGTTAAACTGCTGCAGAGCTTTTATCTGTTTCACACCCCAGATGCCCTCAACTGATGACTAATTGCACCTGTGTCCAGTTTTTACAGACTTTTTATTTTTTATTTTGTAGTTTGTGTGTTTTTTATAATCACTCAGAGGGGTTTTCTCTCTTTGAGTGCAGTTTGATGGAAGGGGGACACCTTTGGCTCCATCCAGCTGCTCCACAAACAAATCGTGTCTGCGCAGTCTGACAGGACTTGGACTATAATTTATACACATTAATGCTTTTAGCATCTGTCTTTGCGGGCACTTTTAAAAGCTGAAACCTCCTTTATATCTGCACCTGCAGCTTTATGTGACACAACTACTGGTATCTCATATAGCAGAGAAAATACACACGTGGACATAATGATTCCCACAGTGAAAAGTGGTCTAATATAAAAATCATAAATCCCAGATGGATCACTGTATCTATAAAACCTTATTTATGCTAAATCTATTAGATGTATATCTAATCAAAATTATGTGTAATTATTCAAATCCATTTTCTGACAGATTAACTACAGCTAATCTGATAAAAAGGTTCTCAGGTCACCGTGGCTCGCCTACATTAGCGGGGCTGAAGACGCCAGCCGTTTCAATCCCCACTGCCCTGCCGGTCCACTGAGACCTCCAGCACAAAACAGAAACTGCAGAGTCGTTCACTTCCCACTGTATTAGCAAATTATTTTGGGCATCAGGGTTAAAAAATAAATAAATAAATAAAATGCCACAAGCCAAATTCTGTGACATCTGTCAGCTGTAAAAATCAGTGTTACAACAAGCTGACCTATTTCCTTTTAAAGCCACATTACTAGGGACTTCAGCTGTCAGAAACCAAACTCAGTCAGAAGGTGACAGGAGCATATTTCTGTTAAACTGCAGATCACAATTTGGCACAAATAACCGTAGTTTCATAAAGCGGAAGGAATGGAGCCTCTCTAACCAACCAGAATGAGAAATGACTGTAGAGTCTCAATTATAAAGTTTAAAGTGTTTTAATTAGCAAATGAGCAGCTTTGAAAATGTAAACTAGCTTAAGGAGTTGGGATGAACTCGGGACAGACTGCAATAAGCAAAGTTCAATCATTAACACCAAGAGTGCACAAATAAGTGAAGGGCCATGTGTTTTTTCTAATTCATGCTACAATACAGCATCGACTGGTTGATCGAACTGCTAAATATGAGCTACATTCAAATTTAAAATCAATGGAGGAAGCAGTGTAGAGCTGTGTATTAGTATTAATACTAATGATATTAGTATTAATACTAATATATTAGAATGGGCCTAATGTGAGGCGCAAGATTTCAAAAAGATCCCATCAGGTTACCTCTTAGGTGAGATGTTTCGGGAATATCTTTCAAGCCCGGACAGATCCAGGACACCTCAAAATACGGCTTAGAAACGCTTCAATGTCACCCAGAAGCGAGGTCTGGTCTCTGTCCAGTGAACCAGAATAAGTTGCAGAAAATGGATGTATAGGTTTGAAACTGAACTACCAGGTTTCCAGTCCATTCTAACTCCTGAAAAACCTAAACATTGCTGTTTTGCTAAATGTCCTTGGCATGTGTCCCGTGTTCTTTGGGAGGATTTTAGAAATGTCAGTCCATCACATGCAGATGCTTCTTCACATTTAAATACAC
This sequence comes from Haplochromis burtoni, assembly GCF_018398535.1. NCBI lineage: Eukaryota > Metazoa > Chordata > Actinopteri > Cichliformes > Cichlidae > Haplochromis > Haplochromis burtoni. The sequence continues at coordinate 2,272,035 of NW_024582412.1, forward strand.
TGGGCACTGTTTAGCATCATCTTTCAACAAGTAGGTTTACTGTAAATTGTTACTGTAAACACCAATCATGCTGCTTTCCTAAAGCTAACCAATGAGCGAAAGCAAAAGTAAAGCCAGACAAAGAGAGAAGTCCCCTGGCTAACAAAACAGTCATTCTGTCTCCCCACAGACCGCCTCCTGCTGCACCAAGACACCAATGCCCACAGACACCTTGTGAAAAAGGCAATACTCGATACTCTGGTGGCCTAAGCTCTGAACTAAAATACTTCTTTTTCCAACTCTAAAGAAGTTTAATTTTTTAAACAAAAAAAAGAAAAGAAAAAGAAATTGTCTTTGCAGTTTGGAAGGTGACAAATGATGGTATCCTGCTGCCTGGGTGTTTAAAAAAAACATGGGTGTCAAAAAATGCAAATATAAACAATAATTAAATCTAATTTGCAGTAAATGTAAACCTGCTTTTAAGTGTCAGCAAGTGTTGCTTACCCCCCAGGTTTTAACGCATTATTTGCAGCTAGTGTGTAAACATAAACTTTTTCTTGAACCATTTCTTCTTGATCACTAAAGTGTCACCTAGCAGACCCTAGTGGATCATATACTTATTCTTAGGTGACAGACTGATTTCTGGTTCCTTTTTATTTCCTGCAATGCACCTGTCCTTGAGACTTGTGCTACGGCACAGAATAATAACATACTGATGTTTGAAAAAAATATCTTGTATTTCTTCAGTGAAATCTGTACAGACTGCAGCGTGATTCATGTTGTATTTCTGTGCGGGAGTAGCAGCATGTTGGCAGCCGGCCTGTCTCCAGTTTGTGTTTAAGCTTCATGAGTTAAACTGTGGTGACACTTTGACAGGTTTCTTGTTATAATAAGACTCCAAACCAGGTTTCTTCCCTCATCGTTTCCTGTCACAACTATGTCAGTTTATTATGGCTTGTTTTTTAGGGAAAGATGCTAACAGAGTGTGTGTGTGTGTGTGTGTGTGTGCGCGTGCGTGCGTGCGTGTGTGACAGACAGAGCCAGATGAGCAGGCAGATGTTTCCTCTGTCTCTACTCTGTCTGAGAAAGACTGACAACAGCTGGACCAGTGCCAGACACACACACACACACACACACACAATAACCGAGACACTGTGATGCCGTTCTACCTGCACCAAGCTGTATCTCTTTGTGTTTTTTCTGTTTTCATTTTTTGTTCATTGCACTATTAGCCTTTATCAACACACCCATTTCAACTAAAAGTGAGGGATGATTTTTACATTATAATGCTAGAAAAGTATTATAATAAACTACCTAAGGTGAGAAACAGAATTTTTAATGATACCAGAACACAGAATACTGAATTTTCAGTCATCAAAGACTATTTAAATAAAACAATTTGAGCTTTTTCTCCCAGGTGTAGCACACAATGTGAGACTTCACGCGTCAGCCTTCTTTTAGGAATGATAAGTTCTTGTGTAAAATAATTCAGAATAAAACATAAAATTTACCATAATGCACGTCTACATATTTGTTTCTTTGTCCACCAACCCCTCCTATACAATCAGCAACTGAGCAACCAAACTTGGTACACAGGTACATCTTAGGCCCCTGAAGGTTCTTATCTATAGATATTATGACCTTGTCGTGTTGCTTAGCAACCAGATACCAACTGGCAAAAATAACCCATTTATGCACCTATACGCCTTATAAAAACATTATATCATGCTTATAGTGTCAACATTACACTATACCATTCTGACACATCAACTTATGAAGTCTAGCTTACCGTGGCTATAAAAACTTACATAATACTAATAACTGTCTAAATGTACTTGAAGCAATAGGATTTAAAGTCACGTGAATTAATCCAGGCTAAAAATCACCGTTTTTTCCCCCAGAATGCCATTGCATTGGTTTTTGTCGGTGTGTAAGTAATTAAGTAAAAAAATAAATGTTTAAAAAAAAATCAAATCAGGATTCTTATAAAACTGTTACAGTTGTGTTTAAATCTGTGACCAGAAGCCTAGAAAGTGAATCATATTTGGAGACTTTCAGCCACAATGGGTGAAATAACTGCTGGCAATGTGAACTGGGTGGGAACTGTGATTCCCTGTGATTTCAGACTACCAATAAGTGTGAAGAATACCATTTATTGACATATGACCTGTTAGCAAATACATCAGAGGGTCACCTGAGCCTGAAATGTACGTAAACCATGAGCTGGTGTGCACAAAGAAAATGGAATTTGAGTATTTTGTAGGTCTCCCAAAAACCACCTCAGACCTTCTTTAAAAACCTCCCTGTCCCCAGTGAGCCTACAAAACCACCAACTAACAAAATGTAAATAATAAGACTCTAAAAACACCCTACAGAGAAGAGTCAGAGCTGATAACAGCGTTGTGGATGCTGTGAGGGAAGTTTAAATGCTAGTTAACCATACCATGTTGTTTTCTGTCTCGTTCTTTCCCTGCATGCTGGTTTCGCTCTGCCTGTTGGTAAAGGTTTCCTCTCTGTCTGCCCTGAAAGAGAAAAAAAAAGGTGAATCTTAAAAGACATTAATGTTAGAAAACCACCTGATCTTTACTACTTTGTCAGGTACGTACACTAAATAATCATTTGTGTTGCTGGGTACCTGTGGGGTTTTCCGAGTATTTTCCGTGTGAAATGGGTCAGTTTCTCTATCTCTTCCTGGTACCTTTGCAAGTCTTGGGTCAGTAAATTATGGAGCGTGCTCAGTGCCTCCTCCTGGAACACCAGCCTCTCAGACTGGACCAAATGCTCAGTGATCGAGGCCTGAAGCTCCCGACAAGCAGACAACTGAAGCTACGATGCAAAGGAATGGAAAATGTTTTTAACATAAGGCTCAGAAGGAGCAGCTCTGAGTAAAGACGGTGAGATTTATGACTTATTTGCTTCAATATTCGGATTCCTCAACACTGGCACAGTTTGTTGGTTTTATCTCTGGCCTTGTGTGTGTTAACTTCTGAGCCACTTTCATCATCAGTCTTGTTTCAAAACGCTGCATGCCCGAACACAGACGTTGATTCATGACCTTGGGATCAGCACCATCTAAGAGAGGATCCCACCCACTTCTCGTGTTTGCAATGTTCAGTTAATCAGAAGAAAGTTGGCTTAAAGGGAGAGGAAAGAGCTAAATTTGCTTGTTTCAGACAGTGGAGATGTAATAAGGCCCAGTATAAGTTTAAAAAGTAATATTTTAACCTGTGATTCATGCAAAGCTACTCTAGTACAGCCCAAGAATAACACAGTGGAGCTGGAAAACAATCAGACCTCTACAAGACACAGACTCCTGCTGTGCTCACTTACTGTGGATGTCTGAAGGCAGGAGTTTCTCTTCAGCTCTTGTTCCGCCTGTTTCTTCCTCTTCTGAAGATCAGACAGCTCAGTGGTCAGCAGCTGCTGACGGCCTTCAATCTGAAAGAGTCTGACGACACAAACAGAAAAATTTAGTTTGCAAATTGAATGTCAAACTCCCGTCTGAGCTGGAAAAACTAGAACTCAAACTGTGGCAGATAGCATATATTGTGATTTCTCATAAGAACATTTTCACTATGAATTACTTAAAAAAATAGCACAGTAACATGCTGATTTTTACTAAAGGGACACTGGCAGAAATACGAGCTATATGCATACATTTGGACAAAATCTGGTTCAATCACAAACGGGAAGACGTGGACAGAAATGAAGCTAACATGCTTAGAAGAAAATGCACAAACAATGAACAAACTTCAATGCAAAACTAGTAAAAACATGGATGAGAGTCAAATATTTCTGGGGAGGAAAGCATGCAATTGAAGCTTAAGCTCTGCTGTTCTTTGTTCCTGAGCTGCTTCTGAACTCAGTGAGAAGGACGAGGCAGTGCAAACTTTAATCCTCTCTGTTTGTTTTATAGCAGCTGAGAGATTCGCCTGAGAAAACACGGCCGACAGGTACAGCATCACAGCTCAAGAACTTTAAATGACTGAATAACTTGTGATACTTCAAACACTCAACCCTCCAGTCCTGTGCTTTTCTCTTTTCACTATTTTCCTGAAAACACTCCACATAATAAAGCCTTGACAGCTATTTTGTAACCACATCAAGTGTTGCTGACTAACCTGTGGGGTCCCATTTAACTTGAAACTGTCCCTCCCTTGAACAAACACAGCATTTTCCTAGTTACACACAGAGCTGAACAGCTGATGCAGATTTAGTGATTGTTGCTCCCGGGTTAAGTCAACAGCAGGCAAATACTCAAAAACCACACTCTGACTCACATTAACATGGACTGTAGGTGCTGTTGTCTCTTGCACAGCTACACTATGATATTAACTACTGTTATCTGTTATGAGCTGGTACAGTCACAGCAGCAGAATTTGATTAGAGAAAGCAAAAAGATAGTGGTACTAGTGCCTATGGCTACTTACTTAGCCCCGAGGACAAACAGGGGGAATAATAAAGGCCCTGTATAGCTACATAATAAGATGCACTGCCTCTTCAAGGTACTGTACATGCACTGTCATTAAGCATGCGTCCACTGGGAGGCACTAAACCTCTGCACAAGTGTCAGAAGAGCAGGTGATGACAGGCCAAGAAGTGTTTTGTTTGCGAGGACGAAGAGGAGGCTCATCTCAGAAGCCTTTGATGAACTAACTGAAGAATCGACATGTAGAGAAAGACAAATTAACAGGAACGATACAAAAAACCAAAACAAAAAAACACAAAGGCACTCTGGGAAATATATTAACATTGTGTTAATGAGGTTTTCAAGAGGGCCCACTGACTCGGATGTGTGTGTCATGAGAGCTGTTGTGAGACGGACAGAAAGCGGAGGTAAAGCTCAAAGAGGACTATAATCTTTGATTTACATTCACTTCGAGTGGCTGGAAGAAAGAGAAAGGATGTTGTTTGGAAGTTGTGCAAATGTCTCAGTTTAAGAAAGAAAAACCTGAACTGCACCCCAAAATGTGAGGAGAGCTCTGTTATACCAATGTTTGAATATTTCTGTCCTGGTGGAAAATGACGAGGCCTCCACAGTCACAAAGCTCAACCCAGCTGAACAATTTTTTGGAGATTTTGGAGCAACGTGTTAAGACAGAGCTCTCCTCCACCATCATCAGACCATCATGTGATCATCATGTTTCAAAGACATTTATGCTGGATTATGTCATCTACTTTAAAGCAGGAAACTTTATGAAGAAACTGCATGCTCTAAAATACATATGAATTTAGTGTTTTTCAAAAATTCACAACATATATATAGCAAAGTCTTAACAGATCAGAACCAAGGTCTTCAAGTGCTCCAACAACCATGAAGTATGTACATTAAGCAACGTGCTATCAGGTTACACAGTCATATGTCAAGTTTTGTTTTCCTGTGGTTTTTAAACTTGTTCTCTTTTACCCATATAACACAGCTGAGGCAATATAAATAAAGATTCCAGATGCAATCCTCGGCTTTGGTGGACAAACCTCTAGTCGAGTATTCTGAATTTTGTTTGACTTTTCTAAAGGTGCCTGGACATCGGAGAGATGAAGACAGATTACATGCGCTAGTATTTGTTTTTGTGGGGTTTTTGTGGGAACTGAGTGAATTTCACATGAGCCTCATGTTTCTCCCATTTTCTCTGTGTAACTTTTTTAAAAGTTAAGAACCAACAACAGTTTAGTGTCATTTCGGCTGAAATCAGGGACAGCGCTCTGCCCTGCTGGACTGTGGATGAAGTTCCAATAATATTTTTCCAACTTCTTCAGAAATCTACATTTTTCAGTTCATTGTTTAGAAGAAATTAACATCGTGAGGGAAAAATAAATTCTGAAGTTCATGCAAATTAACTCATCAGTCACCTGTCAATCAAACCTGATCTTAACCAATCAAAAGACTTCATTAAAACACTGCGATGAGGAACATCACCCATCCTGGTGAAAAGACATTAATTACCAATGAGTGTGTGTGTGTGTGTGTGTGTGTGTGTGTGTGTGTGTGTGTGTGTGTGTGTGTGTGTGTGTGTTGTGTGTTTGTGAAGTGTAGTGAGAGAGGAGAGAGGAGAGAGAGAGAGAGAGAGAGAGCACATCAGAAAAAAAAACAGACGCCACATCGCACCACATGGCAAACAATGTGTCAAATCCTGCTTTGTTGTGAAACACACACACACTGGCCCCCATGCACCCCCCCCCCCCCCCACCCCCCCCACCCCCCCCCCCCCCCCCCCCACACACACACACACACACACACACACACACACACACACACACACACACACACACACAGCCAGCTGTCAGTGTGCTCTGATTAGGGGCTTATGTACAGAAAAGCGTGAATAGGGTTCCATAATTATGTGAATGTATGTGACAAACACATTTTACTCCATAATTGCAGGTGAAAAACGTGTGGGTGTCATTTTATTTGTTTTTATTTTTTTTATATTAATGTATCTCACTGCTTGCAGCTTGTCACATATATAATTTTCCTTGTGTCTGGTTTACACAGAATCTATACACTGTGGCGTATAGAATTTATTCTCATGTATAAAATCTGTTCCATCATGGACAAAGGTGACGCTATACAGCTTTATGTAAATGATCATGCATGTTAATGCCAGGCTCCACTTTTACTCCAATCTCTGCTGAAATCATACATTTAGAGCCGAAGCTAAAGCTGTTTGCAGGTGCATTCACAAGTTACAGATTCAACACTCTGACTATGTCACTGGATCGCCAGATAATTACCCACAGCAACAGTTCTCTTAACAGATTTGAAGAGCAGCTAAGACCGTCATTATCACCACTAAAGTAAATATCTTATGGAGGCTTTGCTGGACTGATATATTACAAAGAAAGGGATTCACAACACTGGGTTCTGTGCTGTTATAAGAAGAAATGTGTCACAAATATTACACACACACACACAAAGAAAGAGGAGTTGAGGGTGAAATAAAAGAAAAGGGTGAGAGGAGTGCAATAATGAGCTAAAAAAGGCTTTGACAGCATAATAAGAAGGAGAAGGGCATGACAGAAACAGATTCCGACAAAGAAAGGAGAGGAGAGAAGAAATCTTGTTGAGTCTTGTTTAATCAAACATCCTTGATATGCTGAAAGACGGGAAGAAAGCCATGAAAGAAAAAAAAAGTGAAAGGCAAGAAAGAAAGAGAAATCAAGAACGGTTAAAGAAAAAAAAAAGAGAAATAAAAGAGATGGAATACAAAAAGAAAGGCCTGATTTTGTGTATGTAAGAGAGAAACTAATAAATACAAATTTTAAAAGGATCAGACCTGGATATTCAAGAAGAAACCTGGAGGAAAAAAGGTCCACTTTTAAGTTTCAAAAAAGGGCAGGTGGACTTTGCACTGTACTTGTGCAACTTCCTATTATCATACCTCAGTCTCACAGCCAAATATAAAAGATTCACAAAAATTTAAGCTCATGCACAAAAGCTGTAGTGCTTTCAGGCTGAAAGCGTGACAAAGAGAAGAGAAGGTGGCTGTCATTAATTTTTACATTTTAGTGGAAACAAAGTTTCATTTTCATGTTTTATTAGATTTAGGAATCATGACTGGTTAAATTTAGCAAAACATAGCTGCTGGTATGAAGCCTGAATGCTGGTAGAGCAGTTTAAAAAAAAACCCACACAGTTCATCTATGAAACATACTTCTTTTTGAAATACATCTGTCCAAAGTCATGTGACCTTTCAAAAAAGGTAAAACCTTTGTACATGTGCAGAAACAGATCATAGATTTTTTTTTATATATATATATATATATATATAATTTCATTACTAGTCAAAGTTGCATCTTCTGGGTATTAAAAAAAACTAAGTCAACTCATGAATGCTGCGGTTCTTTCAATGGCTCCAAAAGCTGTCCAGTGCCCACAGACCTCCATGTTAAAACATTCAACTCTAAACTTTGTATGTTTTTGAAGTGGAAATATTTGACAAATAACATAATAAACACTGTGGTACAGCACATTTAAGACATTTTTGCTTCAGTTTCAGTGAGGGGGAAATCCAGTATTTTCTTGTTTTGTAAGAGCTAGCATTAGCTATCATCATACTGTCGATGCAAATATCCATGAGATTAGGCTTGTTAACAAGTAAGTGAAATTCCTGAAGACAGTGAACTATTAATCCCCATGTTCAAACTAAAAACCAGTAACCAGGAAAGGAAAGGAAATTTGATTTAATAGGATAAATCAGAGAAGCATCAGAGCTTGCCTTCTTGGTCAATTTTATGGGCAACACCAGAAGATTTTGGAAGCTATGAAGTAGAAACTGAATGAACAGAAGAAGAACATGAAGACGAGAAGAGGAGTTGACAGAGTTCAGCTGGGTAGTTTCCAAACTGCCAGTCTGCCTGTTGGTCTTGGCAAAAAGCTGATTTCTCCTTGCGTAACCAGACTGAAGACTAAGTTTCAGTCTGTCTATGGGAAAATACAGCTCAAAGCAACACATATAATCCATCACAATCACACTTTATTTTTTCCTCCAAGTCTGTGAGTTTTTGTACAGATTTTATGAGAGTTTTTGTTCCATAATGCACTGCTGCACATCTTTAAAATAAAAAGTCCATCTTGTTATTTTTAAATGAGACAGATCAAGAGCTGAGGTTTGTTTTGAGATACTTAAAAAACACACTCAAACAGCTCCAGCGCTCTCTTCTCATAAATGCGATATCCCATTTTCTTTGTTCAAGTTTCAAGATGTGAAATTTCTGATTGGTGCAAAGAGAATTTACACTTAAAACATTTATATCATTTGTGCATTTACATACAATGTGTTAATTAGTTAACAATTTCCCCACTATTAAGTCAGAATTAAGTTGTCTAATAACAGAAAAAATGCTTTCTTCCACAGATACGTTTAGCACCAACACAGCAATACTGATGATAGCTACAATATTTCAAATTGTGATGTTGTGTTTATAATGCAGATATAATAAAACTTGAAATACTTGTGTAATTGTTATTTTTGTAAGCGGTTTGTAAGTTAAAGTGACAGTAAATTTATCCATTGTACAAATTAATTATAGGGAAAAAAGATGCTCTCAGTTTGTTTTTTGTTTCTTTGTTTTGTTTTCTTTTTCTATTGTTTTTTAACACTGAATAAACATAAATAAATAAAAACAGCACGTTTGGACTATTGGTCTCAAAATCATTTTTTTAATTTTTTTTTAAAATTTTTTTAATCTTTTTTTTTATTTCAAGCATCAGTCAGGGTCTAGGAAACTGTTCAATAAAAAAAGAAAACTTGGACAGAAGTTGGCCTTTTCTCTCCAGTCCAACAATCCAAAGAATATTGGAACTTTTTATCCTTGTTATCCTTGTTTTAGAAAAACTGAACGTATAGAGAATTCTTCATGCTGACAAATTTCTAAAAAAAAAAAAAATTCTAAATACATTTATATTTTCTTTGCAAGTTAGCTGCCTTATAGGACAGTCACACTGCGTATACTGTTCATTATTTCAGGTTAGGAACAGCGTGTGTGAAGGACAACTGAAACCAGGGTTAGTGATCAGTTGGGATTAAGGTTTTACTCTCAGAACAGCAGCTCAGTTGTCTTGTCAGAGGACTGAGACTAACTTATGTTGGAGGAGTTTATTTAACAAAGAAGCTAAGCTAAAAAAGTTCAAAGTTTTGCTGTGTGCTTATTATGAAAACTGTTTGTTAAGCACTACTCAGGTAGAATGTTGAGTCTTAGATTCACCTTGCTCAAAACCAAACCCAGCATTGGCTCCAACATTATTAGGTAAGCCTCCTTTAGAGCCAAAGAAAACCCCAATAAATTTAATGTAGGATGACGTCTTCTTCCAGTAAGCTAAGTGGATACAATAAGTTGGTACCACTGGGCAGGGCAACATGATGAAAACATGTAACTGTTTCACTGGGAAATTATTCATCTCTGCTCATAAAGCTTTTGATCCAAGCTGTGACAAGAGACGATCAGCGTTGGCACTGAGGACCAACAGGGTTGAGAAATTAGGAGGTTTCCGGGAATATGCTCACAATAATGTGTGTGTGTGTGTCTGTGTGGGTGGGTGTGTGTATGCTGCCACACCTTCAATCCTAAGATGTGTTTCAGCTCGTCTTGTCTGCCAAAAGACGGGTTGATGGCAGGAGTACAGAGAGGAAGACAGAACAGGGCGGTGACCAAGACCTGTTACCATCTGATTTACTGTGATTTGCTAACAGTTCACAAGCTCACTTAAATGACATTTTCTTAATGTAGTGCCAATTCACAGCAGCAATTATCTCCTACCTTACAACGTACAGAGAAACCCAATGACATGGAGCAACTTATTTTACTTTTTCATGCATAACGTAACATAAAACAAATAACATCAGCATTGTGGTCTTTTTTTCATATATATACAGTGGGGCAAAAAAGTATTTAGTCAGCCACCGTTTGTGCAAGTTCCCCCACTTAAAATGATGACAGGGGTCAGTAATTTGCACCAGAGGTACAACTGTCAGAACAAAGCTCATACAATGAATTTCCTTTTTGGTTTACTGGTGTAAACATTTTTGACTTCACCCTATTTAATCTGATAAAATTCTTATTCTTATTCTTAAAGTCTCTGTTTTACAGATCTTGCCTTACAGATCTTCAGGTTTGGACCGATCCAGCTATTCAACTATTTTGTTCACAGTGAAGTGAGCTATCAGGAGAAAACTCCATATAGCAAGGGGTTGAGGATCCAGCATGCACATATCTTACTGCAATCAGCATACATCCATACTTCTGTTGATCTGGCCAACTGTTACATAACATGGATGTGCTTGTTATTTGTCTGCCTGAGATGTAGAGGGACGGGTTGCAGATGCTGCTCCAAACAGTTTTTCTAAGTCTATTCATGCTTCACTGAAGATGACAATCACATTCAATCACGTTAAAATCATAACTTTGCACAGTAAAACTCAACAAAAGCCCAGAAAAGACCAATAAATGTCTCCACACAGCACTGGCAACTTTACACCAGGGAATTACGTGTATTAAGATTATGAGGTTAATGGCTTTTAATAATTTCTAATAATTTTCATTAGAATAAGAATGAGTCAAAAAGTATGCTAGTGTATGGATGTCTCCACTGATGGTAATTAAATTACACAGATCACCATGTGCACAAACACATAAATATACCTAATTCATTAGAAGAGCCATTAACTTTCACTTTCTCTCCATTTCCCTCCACTCCCTCTTTTGGGAAATCCAAATATAAAGGCAGGCAGGATCCTGTTCTTTTTCCAGCAGAGCCGCTCCTGTTATGAGATACAGCAAAACTCCCACAATTATGTTTCGGGTGTGTGACAAAACACCATAAACCAACAGAGGTGTTTTCCACCCTCACTCATGTGGTGAAGTACCACATAGCAATAGATTTCAATCAAAGAAATTGGGAACCTAAACTCTAAGATTACTGATACTAGTCAACGTGTAAAGAATAAATTGTGAATTTGATCTATTCTGTCATATAATTTCCTGCACCAATCCTTCAGTAAACACTGACTTTAATGTTAGCAGATTCATTTTTTTAGAATATTAGGTTTGAAAGTGGGTGTTTTCAGTTTGTTTAAGTATGTCACTTAACGTGTCACTTTAACGTGCAAAAGGACTTTTTTTGTTTTCACTAAGCAAACAAAACAAAACAATGAAAAAACTCATCTCCAGATGTCCTTACTGCAGAAATGAACCAGAGAGAAAATCTGTCAACAACTAACCTGTCATAGCGTGATACAGTTTCAACAGAAATAAAAAAACAAACTACTCTCGAGAAAACTGGCCTGTCAAGATGACTGTTGAAATCTTTATCATGCATTAATATGTAGGAGGGTAATCAGGATAAGCCAGTGTTCAGGCCAGCAGTCAGTCTACAGCCCCGTGTGTAGGGGTGTAGAGCCTTACTTCTTAAATAGGTTGCTAATGTTTTATCTTTATGATAACATAAAGATACAGGCTTTGACAGGTTAGTTTCTTCTTTTAAGACGTTAGAAGAAGCATCATTTGTAGAAGTAAACTACCATGATATAAATACCTCCAGTGCCAAGATGATGAGAACTAGTGTTTCATTTCAGAAAATGAGAAAAGTTCTGACAAGAATGTAATCACTCTACGTACTGTCATATAAACCTACACAGTGTTATTGCATGAACATTAACTAATGCTTCCTGTAGGAGATCAGAGGTGCAGGGAGACCGGTGATACTTTGGACAGCCAAAGTCACCAGTGTGGAAGAAGAAGAAATTCTCACTACCATCAGGACAATAAACTAGAAGTACTTTGATCATATGATGCAACAAATACCATCTATTGAAAATATTTCCGGAGTGATTTAAAACATAACCCAGATTGCAGAAGAAAATCCTGATTCAAGAACTTAAGCCAGTGTCTTGGACTGAACATACTAACATTGTTCAGAAAGGTAATGAACAAAAAACAGATAATGGTGTTGCTCAGCAGTTTTTTTGAAGTTACAAGGTGCTTGAAGATACAAGAAAACTCAAACTTCATCAACTATCCATTCTTCTCAAGTCCAAGAAACAAGAAACTAAAAATATGCTCTTTGAAAGGAAACACTTTCACAACTCCTAATACCAAACCACAAAAACTATTTTGACTCACTGTGTTCGTATGTTGCTGAGCTCTTGCTCTGTCCGTCTCTGCAGCTGCTGGAGGTGAAAGGTCAATTCTTGGCTCAGAACAGCAAATCCCAGCAGTCCCTCTTTTCCTGTCGTGGCCTCACACACCAAACCCTGAGATGGAACAGTCATTAGAGCTTTCAGGTGCCACTCACTAGTGCTAGTAAATTTTTCTCGATGGCCACCAGCAATATCACAAAAAAAAAAAAATACAGGAAAACCTCCAGTTTTTGCTCAATCTAGGAATAATATTTGCAAAATTTCCTCAGAATCTATTTGTATGATGTAAACTCTGGGAACAAAAGATAATATGCAACAATTTCATACTAGTCAACACAACTTTAATGCGAACAGAGGAAAACATGTCAAAAACATGGTGTGTTGTGAAACCCACCATGTTAATCAGATTGATAAAGATTATGTAGTAGTGATAAATAACTTTTCATCTGGGACAATCAGGAAGTTGTAATATTGAACAAAATGTCTCAACCTTTACTGAACAATATATTTCATGGTGATATTGAAATCAAACTATATATACAATGAAATGAAAGAATGCTGATATAATTGACAGTCTCAAAGCCAGCCTCGGGCAGCATAAATAAGTGTACTCCATTGTTAGTCCCAAACTTGGATGGTTGTATGAGGAAGAAGATCTAGCAAAAAAAATTCCTGCCAAATTAAACTTGCAAATCCAACCATTATGCCCCCCCTTGGGAAATGAGGGAGCAGCCAAAAGTACTTTTACTTTGGTTTGTAGCCAAACAGCTTTAAAAAGCTAATAACCCCATTACCCTTTAGCTATAATTTTACCCTAACGCTAACATGCTAACAAGGCTGCTAAACTACAGCTCAGTTTCCCAGCCACTAATTAAGCCTACTCCGAGATTAACATTTTCCTAAGACTAGGCTTAATTCAACTCTGGGAACCAAGCAGTATAACCTGCTGATACCTTACAATGAGCATTTCATTCAAGGCACCATAGTGGTGATGCCCAGAGCTACTACAGTAGACAACAGAGTCTTAGTTTTGTTAGATTACAGTGAAAACCTGTTTACCATTTAATTAGGCGGAAGTCCACTAGGACATAATCTTTCCACCAGTTGATGCTGGCACCACACAATGGACAGATCATACAGACAGAAAAAGCAGTCAAGGTAATGAAGTTGGTACTGACATATCCTGGTCCATTTGTGACTATTTTTATTCAGTTATTGTCTCGGATCCACACACCCAGCGTATGAACTGTTTTATTTAGTATAAGGTGAGGTAAGAAAAATTCTTAACAACTGAATCTCAGAGAAACTGTTGACAATTAAAAAAGACAAAGCACAGATAAGCCACCTTATAAGTCATCCTATATATTTAGTCTGCAGAGTACTACACAACAGCTCTCAGAAGTCTCACTTTGTCAAACAGAAGAAGGATGAATCACCAGGCATGAGAAATACAGACAGACGAGAGGAGGTGAAAAGAAATGGACTGAGACCCTATGAGTACATAACAAGTTGGAAGATAAAGTTCTGGTTGTGAGTCTGAACTTGTCAAGGTGACAGAGTCCTTCAGTGAGCGGCTGTAGGCTGAAAGACAACAGACCGACTGAGTCATCCTGGCAGAACATGACGATCACCCTCATCCTCCCCTTCGTCTGTGTGTCTATGTGTCCATGTGACTCAGTCTGAGAGACAAACTGGCACTATGTTCACTCAGCAGCCAAATCTGATTTGTTTTTCCCAGATATGATCTTTAGTCCTCACTGTCCACAGTGAAAGTGACTAAATTTCTGAATCAGAGTTCTTCAGCTGAACAGAAAATTAAACTAACTTGTGTTACTTTTTGACTATGAATATCATATATGTGGTAATCTCTAACAGTGCTCTCTACCATGTCATGTCATTGGGTAATACACTTCATCAATCAGTTTTATGTAAGAGCACAGGGTGGAGGTGATAAAAAGTTAAGATCTTCGAAATTCCCGGTAGGACTGGCTGGTAGCACATCTGCATTTATGAAACTATGATCATAAAAAACTTCAGTGTGACATTAAAACCAACTGACTAGCTTTTCAAAAGCGGGTTTATCTCGATTGTTCTTTTTTTATTATTTTACTTTCTGCAATTAAGGCCTCAGAGTAGGGGAATAAATCGGATTTGAGCTGCCTGTCTGAACATGGCCTCAGGAGACATCCACAAAGAGGGAAAGGAAGGGAGGAGGAGAGGCAGACAGAGAGAAGCGGGCCCAGATTCCCACAGAGAAATGAAGGGAAGAATCAAGCCAATGGCATAAAGAGAGTGGAAATAAGAAAAACAAACCCCCATACAGACTGTTGGGAGGAATGCAGTTAAGGCAGTGTTGTGCAATTAGCCCCATACCCTCTAGCAAAGACTCATGTTTAACAGACATTACGTTAAAATCGAAACTGCCAACTCCAGCCAACATCAAGCATAAAATACTTGATGCCTCAATAATACAGGTGATAACGATCTAACAGGGCTTTTTTCAGTGGTGGTTTTATGTTTCAGATCCTACGGCTGCTGTTCTACTGACCTTCAGACAAATTTATAATGACTTCACTCATGAAAGATGAGTTGTGCATTTCATCATATCTTATACTTGCATTGTAATTTTTGTTATAACGTTAACCCTTGTTTTACCCTTGTATAATTCATATATTATTGTTTTATTGCTTATATTTTATAACAGAAACCTTTTCATTTTTATATTTATATTCTTCTATACAAGTTTTACTTTACATTAATTTACATTAATTGGAGGCAGGTTTTCTCTTGTTTTTGCCATTTACCTGATCAACAATGGATGATTCTAGGATGTGAACTTCTTCTTCTATTAGCTGCCGGAGTTTCTCCAACGAAGCAGGAAACTCCTCTTTGTTCCGCTGGAAGTTTGGAGACTGTAGAGAGAAGCAGAGCATTTAATCATCTTTCATCTCAGCAAATGTCACACAGTAAATCTGCTGTATCCTTAACAAACTACGGCTTTTGCAGCAACCAAATACCACTTTGAGTCTGAATGCTAATAGCTGCTATTACAGAGAAAGACATTCTGCAACTAAAGTGGGCATTTAGAGTAGAAATTGAGATTAACTGAAGGACAAACGGTTCTGCCTGGAAGACAAAATGACATTGTGAACTGAAATTAGAACAACACCCAATTAGCAAGGCACGCTCCTGTGATTTTTTTAACCACAGGAGCTCATTTTCATTTGTGTGGAATGAAGAGGAGCAATGGGAAAGAGGAAGGCTGAAATTTATCAAATCCTGCCCTCCGCAGTGAACGCTGAACCTCTAAATTCAATTTTGACTTCAAAGTTATGCACTTTTGAAGCAAAGACCGGATATCCTAGATACCAGCACGCAACTGTTTTCCATCTGTAACACAGAGCATGTAAGCAGATGATCAAATAAAATCAGACGGAATAAAAAGATCAAAGCGCTAAAAAATAAATACCCCATTGTGCTGCTTTAGATAATTTGACTCAACATGACTGAACGCAAAAGATGAAGATAAAATTATCAACTCCATATGAAAGATGAACACCAGACATTTCAGAAGTGCATTCTTTCTAATGGCCACCAGGGGATGAATCCTCTGGTTGCAAATAGAAATCTGATTATACTGGAGTCTATGAGACTTCACTTCTCACTTTATTAATGGTCGCAGTAAATGCTTTCTTGATGAGATTATGAATTCAAATGCTCGTTTCAAGTGTTCTTTATTGTGACATGATGCTCATTTTGTTAAATATGTTCCTATTTAGAGCAAAAAAGACACAACCAGGCAAGTAATTTAAGGTTACAATTTTTCATTATATAGCTAAAATTTTATTTGGTCTTGTCAACAGTCTCAGATCTAGATAGTAATAAGGTGGCTTAAATAGAAAGTCTAATAGTTCCAGTTCTAAATACTGCATAAAATAAAAATTAGCCCTTGCCTCAATTGAGCTGTTGCGCTGACTAGCAGACTTCCAAATAAGTACACATGATAAAGCAAATTGTCAGATGACATGCTCTGTAGAGCTCCTGTCCTGTCCTGGAGGAGAGGTCACATCTCTGTGTGTCAGCATGTCAGCTACACGACTCTCTTTTTGTCTTCACTTTGATGGATTACCCTACAAACCTACAGCAAAATGATTGGCAGTATATCAGCAACACAAACTTGAAAATTCCCCAGTGGAAAAGCTGAGCTGGTACAAAAACATTTAAAGTGAAACAAATAAGCTATTTGTAATAGCAAAAGTGCAGAACCTCTTAAAATTGTCTAAGTTGGTTTCAGTTTTTAAATGTCAAAGTGCTCTGTAACATAAACTCAGAAATATTCAATGTTGTTCTGAAGGAGAGACATATAATGGAGGTGTTGGTAACAACACAACTTTGCCTGTTGAGTAGACTCTCACCCACCCACCAGCTTCAAAACCCACCACAGAGAGCCATTGTCAGACTGAGCTGAAGCAGCGAACCTCAGTGACTCATATGTACATTTTTAACTTAAATGAGAAAATCAATCTTCATACATATATAAAAACTACAGATGGACAGCGGCAATTAATTCCGTTCCTCGCCATACGAGTGGATGCATTCATAACATGAGTGGGCTGGTTGTTCATGACACCAAGTCTGTGTTGTCTGATTAAAAGCAATCAAAACAAGTCCATTGTATTTTAATCCCTCCGAGAAAGATTATATGCGCTGACAGGAGCTTGGGAGAGCAGAGAGACATTTTTAGTTGTTAAAAGACGACAGAAATAGGAAAACCATTCTTGGTTTACAGTATTTAAATGGTGTGTGACATTCAGTGGACCCAACAAAGTCCTATTCTTTTCAGAAAAAGTAATTAGAAAGTAAAATATAATGGCTGATGAATGTGGGACGCTATAATTCTCTCCTCATTACTGTACAACCCTTACTCCTAGAAATTATGTTTATATACTGCTAATTTGTTTTTCCAATTATGCTTCCCGACAAAACCTAATTGGCGAAACAAATTAGTCATATATAAATGCTGCAACTGTAAGAATAATATAACCTCACACTGTCTATGGTCTTAAAGAAATGTTTAAATACATATTTGAGTAAAAACACAAATGGTGTTAATACATAACTACATTTTAAAAATATGATGGCTAAGGCCTTGAGACCACTGGATAACCTGCTAGCAACCAAAAATCACTAGAGAAAAATTTGTATTCCTGAATCAAATGAGAAGTGGTTACGTGAGGTTTTTGGCAATCCCTAGGTGGGAATGATCACAAAGATATGCACAATACTCGATCTAAAACAACCTTGCAATTAATTTGGTCACTAACAGGTTGCTCAAGTTGCCTCTAGTTTGCACAGAGGACATCAACTTGTCTACAAACACTCACCAAATATTGGCCAAGCAATTTAAAATTGTAAAAAGTGCAAAACAAACAAAGCTAAAATGAAATGAAAGTAAAATTTGCCACTTTTACAACACACTGGTTGCAGCAGTAAGGCACAACTTTTACTTTGAAGACAAAAGTTTCAAACTCCTTTTCCAGTTTTTATCAAACTTGAAATTTCACTACTGCTCAGAATGTAATTGACATCGTCCACAAACACTGCAGGAGACAATCTACTAGCAACCAAACTAATCACAATTTGATTTTTTTATGCAACTCTATCTCCGATTTCACCCGACAACAGAAGTGAGAAGACTTTAAGAGAAGTGTTTTGGGGCGTCGTGAGGCTAGGCTACGTTAGCCATTTGCAGCTAACGTTACATTTGCAAAGTGTTACAAGCTACAATTTCACTGCGGAAAGCAATTTCAGTCATTCTTCGTTGATAGGAAAGGTACACTGTGAACAGGTCACCAGTTTGTTGCAGGGCTAACACATAGAGACAGACAATGGTAGGACTGAACTAAGAACCTTGTTTAGTTTGCTAACCACTGCGCCACCGTCCTGAATAAAGCAAAATAAATAAAAGCTTAGTTTTAGCTTTGAGGCTTTATAATACTGAATTTAAAAGCTATTTCTAGGCTAGCTAAATAGCTAATTTGACAATCACAATTTATTTTCCCTTTCAATACTAACAGGGCAGCAACGTAGTGAAAAAAAGACCACTGAAAATTAATGTCATTTACAACCTCAAGGAGATAGCTCCACTGGCAACATAAAGTGGGCAGGTCCAAGTAAATCTTTCTCAACTCAGAAACACGCAATCACAGAGACTTTTAATGTGAATTAAAGAGACAGCTGATTGACATATGACAAGGTACTAAGCAACGTAAGCAACCAAAGCCCAAAATGTCTTCTTGCAAGAAACAGCGAGCAAAGCGTAAAAGCAAATTGCTTCCTTTGCGGGCACCCCTTGGTAACTGACCAAGTGAGCAAACATACACAAATGTTTTTTGTAGCTAAAAAAAAAACATTTTCTGAAATGTCTCGCTCTGAGGTATCTCATCAAATATTTATCACTGCAAAAGATTCAGTAAGGTAAATTCTTCATTGATCAAGCCTTACATTTCAACAAACAGCTTCAAACGAGCTGCTACCAAACTTGTAAAACTGAACTCTCTAAATTATCTCACACTTTAGCTTTCAGCTGTGAAACATTTCATAAGTACTCACTGCAGGACATGGAGAGAGAGAAGTGCTCATGATGACAGACGGGCTCAAAACTCATTTCCTGACTGAGCTCAGACCACAGGGGGGTTCTGTGTTTGCATGTGTATGTGTTAGTGGGTGGGCTGCACTACTGTGTACATGGAGATGACCCTAACTACAACCTCTGAGACAGAGAGGATGAGAGAGTGTTAGAGAGACTGGTGGAGAGAGAATGTGAGCTGGTCAGTTAATCTCCAGCCAAGGTTTGTCACGGATTGTGGGCTTGATTGATTAGCTCACTCAGCCTCTTATGTGTGTGTGTTTGAGGGCGATACAGAGGGAGGAAAAAGCTCTAGACTTAAAATTTTGTTACAAAACTTCAGCTAAACCAGTATTTAAATTGTAATACACGTTTGGTCCAATTTGTAAGACAATGCAAGCTTTAGTATCATGGGTTAGGCATTTCAGACCTTGTATTTCATATGCAGATCAGTTTTTAAAGGTATTATTTAGATATCCTAAAGAGTACAAGAACCCATGTCACAAATACCAGTTCCTGCCCTGACCCCTCAAAGTCAGGGGGAGTCCCCAGGGTGTGTCTAGGTGGGGTCTGATGACTGTAGCAGGTTAAATAGACACACCTTTATAAGTATGCAGGTATGAGGAAGGTGAGGCCTTCTTCCCAATACCTCTGCAGTCCTCCCCCTCCTTTTTCAAGACTCTTTAATCATATGCACACAATAAGATTTAAGCAGCAAGATTAAAAGTCCAGACCTTGCCAGATTTTGCAGTTGGACTGAAATTATAAAGTCCAGGTTCATCCTTCAGAGACAGTAATAAAACTGGCTAATGTCAGGGCAAAGCCACTTAATGCGTTTCTGTTCCTTGTGTAAATGTGTGTAGATTTGATCATAGAGGTGGATCTAAAGGAACAGTCTGCTTACCTTATATCACTCCTCAGGAAAACATGAATTTTTACACTTTATCAATGCCAGCTCCAAATTCACTCTCGTTGTACGTCTCTGTGTATCAGGTGGCATTTCTTATTTTGTCTCTTTAAGGTTGTCGGTCATGCTTCTTTGGCTTTTTGCATCCCTTTGTAGTCATTTCAAAGCCCTCTGTGCTGATTTTGCTTAAGGTCACTTTCTATGTCTTTCTGATCGTTTTGCTTCTCCATGTTGTCAGTCTCCCTTTGTGTTTGTAGTCATGTGATTAAGTTTACAAAAAATACAAGCAGCCACTTCACGCATGGCCCCCTTGACCCCTTCCTGCACTCGACTGCTTTTAAAAGCTTGTTTCCTGAAAACAGCTGCTGGAGGAAATTGACTTTAGGACATTAAACCATAAATTGTAAACACAAATGTGCTATTAAACCAAACCTATATGAGCTAAAATAGGCTAAAAGCCTGCTGAAGCTTTACTCTGACTCTGATTTAGTCTTGGCTGATTCTGTTAAAAAAAAAAAAAATCCAGAAAACTTTTACTCATAAATGAGTTAGCTCGAATTCAACTAACCTGCAGTCCAGTGTAGAGTTGAAATCATAAAACCTTCAACCTAGTCAAGAGTTGTCCCTGCTCCAGGAGCTAATGAAACGCTGTCATTAGTGAAAGTAAGATTTTCCTGATAAGAGTGTTACTTTCCCTCTTTTCAGATCGCTTCTAAGATATTTTTTTAAGATCTCATTGTTTAAACCAATAATATTATGGTATGTAATCAGGTGAGACACTCTACCACCCACAGGAAGTTATGAATCACGCATCATCACCTTTGTCATTGACACTAGCTCTCTTAATATTGAATATCATGGTGAATAGTTGCTTATTCAGAATTAATTTTCTTTTTGTTTTTTTTACAATTTTCTTTTTAGGAAAAAAAAATCTTAAAATCTGTAAGTGAGGCATTTTATCAGATAAAAGGGTCAGAGGTCTATGGGCATGCACTGTCACGATAACTGCAGATATTTGTTGCTCAGCAAGCAACTATGTCTGTACACAAGGAAACCTCTCCTACCCAGCACGCCTTATTCATGACTCACAGCTCTGGTATGTCACCTTGTGCACTGATGCACTTTGAGCCACCAGAAGCTTTAAACTGGGAGTGAACAGCAGGCGACGCCTTGCAGTAACATTTACTGACGAGGAATGTTTCATTATGGAAACAACTTTTAGTGACGAAGTTCATTAACAGTGTAACGATTATGTTAATTTACAAAATTGCCAAGTCATGTGTTTTTTCTTTAAATATAGTCTGGTTAACTCCTAATGCTAAAAATGTCATTCTAATTTTTCAAAATAAAGACCTCCGTCAGATAAAACTACATTTATGTCTTTAAGTTTAAGGCTTGTCTTATAATTGTTAATACAATTTACCAAATTGTTAATAAAATTTACCAAATTTCCCCTTGTAGGAAAATTAAAGGATTATTCTATTCTATTCTAAAATTGTAGTTCTGTCAAAACAAAACTGTGAAGATGTTTTCAGAAACCTAACACCGCATCTGAAAATGAAGAAGCTAAGTGGTGAAATTCTCGTTTCTGGATCTTTCCTGCTGGCTGCTAGCACATTAAATGGCCTATTATGTTTAATGTAAGTCCACCAGATAGAACCTGTTACTTCCCATGCTCTGTCAAAAACATTGTTTTTACTATACACAGTGAAAATAGAAAGTTAAATTCCTGACTGTCATCCATTATGTATTAAAAACTACAAAAAACATATGTGTTTCAGTTGTGCTGAATTTAACACTTCTGCCAACCTGATTTCTAGGGGAAACGCCTACAATGGGTACTGACCTACACCACAACAGACATTTCTACTGCATTTTTGAACTCTATTTCTACTCAGCTGGACTGCGAACTGGAACAACTGGGATCAAACAATGGAGGAGCAGAAATGCAGAAAATACACAGTGGAGGACAAGGAGGTCAACATAACTTTGACCAAACAGAGTGTTTAGTCTCGTTGGAAACTTTCAGAACTTATTTAGAAATTCAAGTTCGAAACCAACCCAGTACTGAGGATTGTAGTTGATTAATTAATCACAGCTAAACCTTACTGGACATGCAGTTCTTTCAATTCAGTTCAATTTTATTTAAATAGTGCCAAATCACAACAAAAGTCGCCTCTTCCTCTCTCTATATAAAAACACCAGCAGTATAAAACAGCAGAACCAGTTTGTCTGTACCCAATGAGGTGAATAAACAAAATACCACCTCTCCTGTATTTGCCCTCTTCCTGTCACCTCCCCTTTTAATTGAAGCATAGGTGGGCCTGTCCCTCTGTAGTTAACAATTACACAAGTTCAGGTTCAGATCTCTTGTCACCCTGACGTTAATCATGTCAAACACAACAAAACCACTATGCCCCCCCATTTCTTGAAAAGTGCTCACACACACAGTTTACTAGGTGATGTTCAGGAAGCACTTTCTAAACTGAAGGAAAAGGAAAACTTTATACATTTGTCAAGTGATGATGTGAAAATAAAATGTATTTGGCATCTTAATGCAGATGACAGCTTAAACTAGGGAACACTTAATTCAAGATTTCCACAACATGTATGGAAAAACTGTGGCAGATAAAGTGCCATTACGGAAAATAATCCACCATCTTCCAGTAACTTCCTTTTTTACCCTAATGCACGACCTACACCAGACTGATTAATGGTATGTTTTTACTGCATACAGGTATTACTCTGGGTTATTTTAGGGTTTGGCACAATACCACTCTCACCACCACCCAACCGCATCGCAATGCATACACATGCACAGGTGTGCAGGGCTGGGTGTGCAGGGCTGGGTGTGCAACCTACTTATGATGAGCTCCTCCCAAAGACTCATCCAAAAGAAATAAAACCTCTGTGAGCTGTCGTCTGTCCGACAGTCAGGGAGAAAAACAGGTAGAGCAACACAAAGACACAGCAGGTAGACCTAAAGGAAACCAAACATGCAGTGGGAAATTACACACTCAGGGAGACAAGAACATAAAACACAACCTTGTGTCCTATTGGGAGTGTCCCCGATTAGAAGAAGTGGAAGTACCAGCCTTTAGTTTGAAAGCTAAAAATAATAAATATATTTAGATTTTACAAATAATGGGACTTTCCACGACTGAAAGCACAATTAGTTGAAAATAACATTATACAACAGTATAACTTCTAAAGAACTGGACACAATCCAAGACCCACACGGGCGACAGATGTAAAACACGGTTCTGTTTGCACTACACAGGGTGGGTCCTCGAATGTGTCTGCATGTTTATTTGCGCAGTCATGAGTTTTGGTCTGCAGACAGACACATTATAGGTGAATGATTAAATTTTACCACAGATTTACACAGATGTTTGATTCTATGTGAACCGTCCAACAAAATACAGACAAAATGCTTAAAAAAATGTCTTTTAAGAACAACAATAAGATAAAAATAACAGCTAATGGACAATATGTGATTCAAGAAGAGATTCTGATGGGCAGTCTCACAGCAATCCTTCAGAGGCTCAGAGAAAAGTGAGACGCCCCTGATGAAGCACTTGTAGAAGTCAATTGTGCATAGACATATGACTTCATTAGTGACTTTATGCAATAACTCAGCTAGGCCATCTAGTAACGTTTGGCTATGTGATGCATGTAAAGTCATTTATTTAAGAGTAGTACTTAAAACTACTTGGATAGTCCGAATCTCTCAATACTGACCAGTCCAAATACAGGCAAAGGAATATGCCTGACCCAAATTATGCATCGTTGAAAAACATAAAGCCTCACAATTCAAAAAGTGTAAACCATTGTACGATGCAAATACTACAGTGAGAACTGTTCCATAGTTTGTCTTAAGAGTGACTACCCAATAAAACAGCACTTATTGTAGTGAAGGCTTCAAGTAAAAGAAAATTATTTCACACATCTTTCCATTTTATTTAAAAATTATTTTTACTATAACATAAGAATTACCAGTACTTCCAGGTGTTCCACACTCAACACCTTCTCATCTGAATAGTTTTTGCTGCCCATCCTTAACCAGATACTAACAAGGTGGTGGCAAAAAAGGCAATGACAACGTATGACCATAATGAAATTAGAGCTTTGCAACACAGCAACATGTAACGTAATGCTCATGCCCTATCAGAATTTAGGGTTGACTCTTTAAACAACAAATAAAGTCAGCCTAGCCCAGTTGGAATAGCCAACCCACTAAACGTAGGTTTAGTGGGTTGGATATGTTATAATTCCCAGTCTTTATGTCATAAAGACTGGGAATCCTCTGTTTTCCATCCCCTGTCAGTGTTTCTAATAGAATCAGATTCTATTTGTGGTGGTTGCGGGGTGGTACGTGTGTACATGAACGTGCGGTACACCTACGCTGCTTAAAGGAGTTACAAACTAACACTATATACATTTAATGAGAATAAATAACAGAGGAAACGCCAGCCATCTCCCCCACTTCTTGACAGATTTCAACAGCTGGTGATGGCAGCTCGTTTTGCTCTGCAGCTTCTGCGAGCTCAGTTTAGTGGCACATGAACCAGCTCCCCACCTGCCGAAGGTTCTGGTTAGAGTGGTCCCTCCAGCTTGCAGCAGATCTCCAGAGCAGAACAAAGACTACTGTTGCCACCTGCAGTTCACAACAATGGGAGTTGGAGATTGAGCTGAATGATGTTGACAACCACCACAAGGGTGACCTGGCTGAAATGGGCCAGAGCTAACAGGTTAGTAACGACTGATGTTTGAAAATAAGAGTGAGATGGTTATTGAGTAGTAAAGTGGAGGCTGGAGGCATTCTTTAGTTCCAAACATACTTTAGTGGCCTGCCTATGTGTGAGAAAAAACCCCAACAACAAAGACTTTCCATTTGGCATGAATTTGGTATGAAGGTTGGATAAATGTGTATTCTATTTGGCTTACATGCCTAAGGCTAACCACACAGTAGTCTTTTTCAACTAACAGTCAGTGGGGTGCATTTTTAAAAAAAAGTAACCTTGATGAAGTTGGACAAATTGGTCATTTAGAAATTTGTCAAAAATGCTGCCATTGTTAACATAATCTAGCCTCTGGGAGACTAATCTGATGCTTTTAAGCTGATTTGCTGAAATATATTACTTCCTTTTTGCTTCAAAGCTTCAGTTTTACTGCCCTTGAATAGTTTAAGCAAAGCAAAATCAGTTTTACCCTGAAAACAATAATAAACATGCCAATTAATAAGCTAACACCACGTTCAGTACAATAATTTTTTACTCTAGAGCCATGATGTGTAGGAAAAATATTGCACTTGTTGACAGAGTAGAAGGATATGCAAATGATCAACACTTTCTTTTTTAAACTCACTTCACTTTCTCATCTCCAAGTTTAGTTTCAAAACTAGAGCATCCACAACAACAACATGCACCAAGCACTGCAACTCCCACCCAGCACCCACCCAGCCTGCGCCCACTCGGCCCTCCGATGAGGCTTAATGAGTAATAAGCACTGGGTGACCACAGTCTTGGAGTCAAGCCAACTTTCCCAGATGCTAAATTGAAGCCTGGAGGTACTGCATAATGCAAAACAACACTCATTAAAACTTGGAGTGAAAAAACAAAAACAAAACACAAGGAGCTATAAAATGCAAAAATGCACTGAGATGCATTCGAGGAGAAGCTCTGTAGCAGTTTCTAAATGATGTAGATGAATAATTAACTCTCAGGTGTCCATTAGCGGAAGAATTTACAAGATGTAGAAAATGGGTTCTTAAACACGCTCATGACCTTCAAACCGAAACCATTTGGCCCGAGCACTATGTTATGGAGGCGAGTGTGAGCTTTGGAAAGGATGATGAAATGGAAGGAAATCAACAGCAAAAAGAGCGACGTTTCTAGAACCAGAATGTGAAGCTTTCCCACTTCAGCTAAATTATACAGTACTGCAGTTTTTCTTCTTATTGAATTTACAAATGGATAGTGTAATGGATTGCATTATAGTAAGTTATTTTGATAATCTCTAAAAGCAATTCAGTTTGTATGGTGTCCACAGAGCTTAAAATCACTACCCTGTCAGTGATTTTAAAAACTTCTTTTTTGCTAAAACAGCAGCCACAGTGGCAACAGACAAAAGAAATGTGACCGCTGAAAGCTACACTATTACACAGCTACATTTTTAATATAATGTAATGATAACAAAAGGTAACAACAACATTAGAAAGCAAATTCATAGATCTGCAGATGACCCATGAACACAGAACTGGAATCGACTTAATGTGATGTCCAAATTGGAACTACAATGAGTTGTAAATACGTGTTCAAACAGTGAGGCTATTAGTACCTGTAACTGATTGCTTTATCTTTTACAATGAATACATATCTTGAAAAGGAGAAAAAGAAGAAATATGTGTATTTGTTTGGTGTTTATGAACATCTGTTTTTCCTGTCTTTCTATATGCAGTAACCGATGAAAATAAAGAAGAATACCATGATAGGTTTTCGCTAGTACACATTAATACCTCAAAAATTTGCAATCCAATAAGATTTTGAAAGGGCTCATTCCACATGAAGAGTATTTTTACTTTAGGTACTTTAAGTATATTTTGATATTAAACCTTTTTTTTTTAAAGTAGGTCTATGAACTGTAGCTAAGAGTGCAAATACTATTAGCTTTACTGTTTTCAGTATATTCAACACAGCAGTTCGCTTTATTCATTTCATCATTTATTATGGTTTTCTTTGTCCCCTGCCCCTGCTTGTTGATACTCTCCCCTGTATCACCTGATTAAAACACAGCACTGGTATGGCCCTTGTCTGTATGTTAAATATTATTAGTACAGCTGAGAGGCTGTTAGTTTAACCTAGCATGAAAACTGTAAGCAGGTGACTACTGACACATATACCTGCAACCCAAGTGAGTACAAAAGAACAGGAAGTTCTCGAGTTTGTGTTAAAGTGGTGCTGCTGCAGTCTGCAATAATGGCATTATGAAAGACAGGTTAAATTTATCTGCGTTATAAACAGCTCAGTGAAAGAAAGTGATTTTCTAGGAAGTCAGCCATCTTGACCTTAGACTAGTGTGAAGTCATGCGAGAGATATATCAAAGAAAGGGGAGTTTCTACCTGCAGGACTGATACGAGCACACAGTGCTAGTCCACCCGCAGCTCCAATAAGAAAAGTAATATTTGAATTACATAGTGTTACTAAAACGAGGAGATCACAACATGGTACCAAATAGTTTGCGTGTGTGTGTGTACGTTCATCTTGTCCTTCAAAACTCACGCCCTGATTCCTAACATACCATCTCCTTCCTGCTGCTTTCACATGATTCACTGTTGACTTGCAGTTTGTGGCATAATGTCACATTCAGTCATGCTTTTATGTGACTCCTGTGTGTGCATAATTAAAAGATTGTGAGCTAGAACAAGCCTTATGTTAAGATGCTGTATTTTTAAAATAATGTTGTTGTTTTTTTTAAAAAAAACAACAACAACAACAACAACAACAACATTATTTTAACATTTTGATGTATTTCTACACTGAATCATTCTGGAACTGCAGGCTTAGAGTTGTGAAACTGATGAATTGAGTGAGTAATTTGTAATGCATAAGGACATCTTTATTTTCACTTCATGGAAACAGTAAATAAGTTTTTTCCCAGTGTCTCTCTTCTCTCTCACACATGCACAGTAGCTCCACGTCTTTTATTGAGCCGCCAAACAATCTGTTCTATAGAAAGGCAGCTAGCACAACACTAAATGTCATTAATGAACATTTCTTTAAACCACAGTGACTAACTGCACAGAGATCTTTTTTATTCTTCTTTTTTCAGGGGTTTATAAAAAATTCTTTCTTCCATTGTGTTAATGATTGATGGGCACCAGATGCCACTATGGGGTGTTTCCCATACCAGACAGCTTGACATTTGATTATAATAGGAATGAATGTTGCACACAATAGGTGGCTTGTTGTAAACCTAGGGGCAACAGAAGATAAATAATTATACTGTTTTGTGAAGTCGAGCTATCATTCCACAAACTTTCCAAAAGAAGATTCTAGTTTTTTGAAACTAAGTACACCCATGACTTAACAGTTTGTAGAACCACATTTAGCACCTATAACTGCTTTCTATATGACCTTTCCAGTCTCTCACGTCATTTCTGGAGGAATTATGGTTGTTTTCTTTACATCATCGCTTCAGTTCATTGAGGTTGTGCATAGTTTGCTTAAAGTCCTGCCACATCATTTCAGTCAGGTTGAGCTCTGGACTTTGACCGGATCGTCACTTCACCTTTTCTTTTTCAGCCATTCTGTTGTAGATTTGCTGTTGTGCTTAGGATCATTTTCATGTTGAATGACCCAATTGGGGCCAACATGTCAGATAGCTGGTCTCACACTTGACTCCAAAATACTTTGGTACACAGAGCAGATCATGGCCAGCTGAGTGACAGCTGGCAGTAGTTAGTTTGTGGTGTTGATATGCTGTGTTTGGTTTTGGCCAAACATCTCCACACCAGTCTTCTCTGTCTGAAGGACATCGTTTCATGAATCTAAACAATACTGCCATGTTTTTCTTAAAGAAAGGAAGTTTTCTCCCGGAAACTCTTCGAAATAAGAAACACTTGATCAGGTTTTTTCTAATTGTACTGTCATAATCGTCCCAGGAGTAGATGTTGGAACATCTACTCCTGGAAGGACTGTGGTTAGTTGAAAGCTACAGACCATCACACTGCCAAAACTTCTGCTGTTATACAGGCGGTCAGACTGTTTTAATCAAGTGCATTTCATTAAGTGCAGAAGGAATGATTACTAAGCTGCATAAAAAGACAACGTAATGGTTTTTAAGGTTCAGGTATTTGACATATTGTCTCCGTCAGGCTGCTGAACATGTACAATCACTTCTGCAAACACAAGTGAAGCTTTAGGAAGAATGACAGCAAACACAGACATACTTTGAATATCATCTGACAGACAGCACTGTGAGCAAAAAAGCATAACAGCCATGGGAATGCACCTCAATAAGACAAGACACTTTGGTGTTTTTCGTCACCTAATTGCATTCACCTACCTGTGCACAAACATGACACTGAAAATAAGTGCATAATTACTTTCTTTAGAAGATCAAAAATACTGATTATAAATGCTGAGTATGTGGATGTTTGATTGGAATATTACCTTAAGAAAATAAAATAAATAAAATAAACCTTTTCCTGAAAATTCAAGAAAAAAAATGGATTAAAACATTCTTGAATTTAAATTTGTAACTGCCCTTTCTAATAAAAATGTCAAAACTTGTCACCAAAGATTTGACATCAAGTGAATTTCTGAATGCTGATGTCATCATTCTTACTTAAATGGCATAGCTAAACGTTAAGGTAATGGAGGTTTCGGCAAATGAAGTAGTCACACACAAAGACTTGTATCTACAGGTGAGAAACAATTTCTTAAAAACAATGACATCATCTATAATCTCAATTATTCTCGCACACACCCAGCTTTGTGAAAGTTGGGATCGTCTATGAGACTGTCCCAAATGGGCTTGGGAAACTGTTCACAATACAGGCCTTACTGATATTCTTTTTTTTTTTTTTTAAATTTCATTTGTTTTTTGTAAATCTCTTGTGCAGTACATTCTAGGGAAATGTATCCAAGTGAGCCAGTTCTGATGTGTAATTTATTAGTTCCCACATTCATTTGGAGCTATAAAATCTCGATTCAGGCCACATCAGCATGTGATGTGAATGTAGCCTTAGCGCTAATGTGTTCAGGATTAGAAAGCACTGATGAAAATTATATACATCCTTATTAATCTTTATATAATTTGCCCAAAACCATTTTTTCCTTTCTTTAATTTGATGTCTTGAAAAAAATCATTTTCGTTTTTGATCAAGACTTCAAGGATGGGATGAAAACTTTCGTCCAGTAAATGCACATCAGGTTCAGCATGCTCCAAAATGAAAGTCAAACTGATGTTGCAGATGTCAATTCAACATCACTTTGAGCTACTTCTTTAAGACTGCTTGGACGTCCTTATTAGACTTCCTAGTTAGTGTTTAAGAAATGCTTTCCATAATATCTTTTTTCAGTTTGAAGAAAACAAAATAAACATTTCCGATAAAGTTAATGAGCACTTTGAGGGTTTAGACTTGGCTTTAGTTTAACAATTAGCCAAAAAAGACATTTTACACTATACTGTAAATGCAAAAGCTCCAAATTATTATCAGCTCATCACATAAATTTTAATGTTAAACTAGCAAAAATGTGACACCAAGAGTGCAGTGGGTTGCAGGGCTGATGATGGTGTTGGCAAAGTTAGGTTTGTGCACTGGCAGTGAGTTGACTAGAGAAACTGAAACCATAGATACATGATACATTTCTCTTAAAGCCATTCCCTTTAATTAATGCGGCTAACCTGTTTGTGATGTAGGCCAAGTGTTGTGGGTAGTAAGCAACTGTAACGTGTTACTGGCATGTAGCTAAAGGTACTGTGAAGGCCACGTCAACAGCAATTAAGTTACCATAATCTAATGGCTAGATAAGTTTCTCTGTAACAGATATCCAAATGTGCATTTACAAGGAATTTAAATAAAATTTAAATAAAATGTCTCCTCATACAGTCCTGTGCAAAGGTCTTAAAGTACCCTTCATTTCTTTCTTTGCTTACAAGGAGCCTTTCTTTTTAAAAAGTCAATCTTTGAGCTTTTGTATTTGAACATTGGCTGCCTTTTCACTCAATTTTACTCCAGTCATTGTACCTGACCATTTTTGGATAAATGTTTCTTTGTTTGTTAAGCCACTCAACACTAACCGATGAATCATTCAAGCATAAAAAACGCACTTAACACAAGGGATAAACCAGTGTTGTGTCTATACATAACAGACAACTTAGCAACGAACCAATTCAGAAATCTATCTTTAGCCATATTATTTGTCCTCATTTCTTTAGCTGAATGCCTGGAAAAATGGCAAAGATAATACAGTGTAAGGGGGAAAAATATTATTTTTACACCAAAAGGTGGTATCTCAGCATGGCGTGCAGTGTTTCCTTAAAACATTCGGGGAAACTGGACAAATATAGGACAAGAGAAGTGGCAATCCTTCCACTTCCTTATGAAAAGAAATTATCTACCACAGATAAACAGTGTCTGAAATTTATGCCCTTACGAAACAGTGAAAAAAAAATCCAGCAAAGAACTTACACAGAATTTGAGATATTATTTTTTTTTTTACAATCTGTTATTCTTTGACTTGCATTAACACTTACTTACACAACATTTTAACCCATCTCTACTCCATTACAAACATTGACAAGGCAAGAGAGAGAGAGCAATGAGAAAGTGTAGGGTGGGTGTGTGCTGAGCAAAACTGTGAAAGAGATCAGTTGTGTATTCTTGTTGGTCTGGTTCGTTAACTGCCTGGGCTAGAGTCAAGTGAAAGAATGTAGTTCCATTAAAACGCATTAAAGAGAGAGAGGATGGGTGTGCGAAGGACAGAGGCTGGATACAGATAAACAGGTTGAAGTTTTTACACATGATTAAACTAAATGTTTTTGTCCCATACATACACATGGTTGAGTTTGAAAAACTGATGAAAAGGAAAAACTGAAACATCCAAAAGATAAGAAAGTGGTATTAAGAAACCAAAGGAACTGGGTGAGAGTGAAAGGGGAGAAAGGGTGACTGAAACAGAGAGAGGTATGATGTTGGAACATTCTCAGTGAGAAAAGGGATTAAGTCAAAATTTGACATAGAAAAAGAGAGAAATACTGCTGCACAATATGCAATGACTAATGCCTTGTGGGGTGTGTTGGGTCAGTCATTGCCTTGGTTCAACCCTTTTTAAAAACATGTACATATTGTCATGTACATTGTGTCTAGACTAAATGAATCAATGTCATACACACATCATATATATATATATATATATAAATATAAAAGCTTTGGCAGCTTTTTTTTTTTGGCAGCTAAAAGCTTTGGCAGCTTTTTAAGCATGTACGAAAAATAACGTAACATATACTAGAGTACTAAATACAGCAAAACTAAACAAAAATAAAAAAACATATATACACACACACTAAAAACTGAAGAGTCAAGAGTAAAAAAGTGCAAAATTGAGAGTAACAGTAAAAAATATGTAAGATAACAGTGAACGAAAAAGCACAGCTGTGTAGGAGATGAGGGTGATCAGAACAGAAAAAGATGGAATGAAAGATAAAGACATGGAAAGTGAACTAATACAAAGATACTTTAGCTAAGCAAGAATATCAGTAATGCTAACAGCTGGCAATAGTTTCTGCATTCTTCAGCCAAGAAAACATTTACACATGAATGACTGCAATTTTCCTTAGACAATTGTGAAAAACCAGCTTTAGAAAGCACATTTTACATTCTGAACACAGGACAACAACACCGATAATCTATTTAACACATAACTGCGTAAAGCTGACTTCATTTTAGCCTGCTAGCACATCTCTGTGAGGCTGACATTTTCTACATTTTGCAACCTATGTGAGAAAACAGAACTTTCAGAAATATAATAATTAATTGTATGTGCTTGACGTCACCCTTTAAAGCAACTGATGTATAACTAATATCCCTGCTAGCTGTCAAGGCTGCAAAAGTAGCTGCGTAGCAACACGCTCGCTGGCCTGCAAGCTAAAAACAAAACAAACTAGAAAAAAAATACAAAGATATAAGCTCACAATGGCTATAGGAACTCACTTATTCCTTTAATTATTGTTAATGTGATAAAATAATATCGATTTGTGGCGACTATTTCACAGAAGAACTAGCCTAACAACCACTGCTCTCTCTAGCCTGTTGTATCTTCTGGCTTAAAACTGCCATAGTTCTCACTACTGTTGGTGTCTCCAGGACTGTGTTTTACTGTGATTACACACACGCACATAAACACACCCACACAAACAATCACAGCTTGTAATCAGTCGCCCAACTTAATTCTTCAACCAAACAGGCATGCAGGGGTAGAGACCCAGTTAAGAACAGCATGGTTTGGTTAGGTGTTGTTATTGTTGTTGTGACTATTACTAATTAAGTGTTAAGTAACACAGCAGCTCCACGTGGAGTCAGTAAAAGTTCACATAGCGCCCTCCACCCAGCTGAAATAAAGATAACATCTCATCTCTGTTGGCCTCTTATCAGGGGGCAGAGTCTGACTTACCCTTTGTCTGAGCGTACTCTTGAGAAAATGAAAACTGTTGGATATCATCAGTATTAAAAAAAGAAAAAGGAATTTTATAGTCAATGCCTGACACGAGTTTGATCTTGCAGAGACGTAGCTTAAAGTCACTATTATGGTGGATAAGAAACTGTAAAACTTATATTTTCATGCCACTTTACAACATTGAGATTTCATGGAAGGTAGTATAAACTCCTCACACTATACTTTCTGGCCATAAGTATGTAGACACAAACTGCACACAGCACACCCACAATACACATGAAAACTGAATCTGTCATTCCAAAGCCACAGACACTAGATTCTCCTCTAGCTCAGACTCCTAAAAGGTTTCCACATGATTTTCCAGTTCATCCTGAAGGTGTTGGAAAAGACCGAGTTCAAGGCTCTTTGCATGTCAGTCAAGTTTTTCAACACTGAAATGTGTAATGTAGCTCAACAGTGAGAATGAGCCCAGCGCCTAATTTTAGGTTGTTTCATTAACATGATACAAAGCAAGGACAAGCCTGTAGTAACCACTTTTGAGTCCACGCTGACTTTGTATAATACGATGCTACACAATTGCACTATGTTGCACTTTATATTTCATTCTATAATCAAATTTAAAGTATTTAATATTGTATTGAAATTTTTTTTTTAAGTATCTGCATTACTTACACGTTTCTCCACAGTATTAATACACTACAGGTATTACAACCTGCATACCAGCACCATGAAAAGTACTCAAGCTCAAACACAGACTGCAGTAAGGTGGGCCACAAAAGTTGAGGACTATTGATTTCTGGTAACATTATCAGATAACTCTGAACAGCTCTTACATAATGCTCCTGGAACAACAGTAGCTTTAATCCTACTTCATAGTTCTTCAATCACCATATTAATTGCCTATTCTTAACAGTCTTCCCTACCCGTTTTTAAGTCACTCCTGAAAAAGCAGCTCTTTACCCTGGCCTTTGACACCACATGAGATGTTGGTTTTTATTTATTTATTTTTATTTTAGTTGTTTTTAGTTGATTCTGTGCTGTTTTATCTTGTTTTCTTTTTTAATATAGGGCTATTTTAATTTTTATGTATTATGTGTTTTATTGATTCATTTGTGCTGTTTTCTTTTATTCTATTGTTTTTAACTTATTTTCTGTACAGCACTTTGGTCCTGTGCTGGGTATTTTAAAGTGCTTTATAAATAAAATTGGATTGGAAATTGGATTATCAAACTGTACGGTACCTTCTCTCCGTTTACAATGCCTGTCTCAAGATTCATTATTTGAAGATCTACATGCTAAATCAATCATTCGGAATGTTACTATGTACTTTGGCTGAATGTATGAAAGCCTGCATCTCCATTTGCCGCAGGCTAAACTTTAAAAGTTTAGCTTAACTATTTTTGCGCACAGTTTTGACCTGAAGCAGTCTCTGTGCTTCCCTGCACCAGCTGGATTATCTGTTCCTCAGCCCTATCCTTAAAAAAAAAAAGACTAGTTTTTCTGCGATCCAGTTTGAGGAAAATAGCCGTGAACCCTCTTAAGTGAAAGCAGCGCATTTCTCACCCGGAATCAGTGTCAGCAAAAAAAGCTGTACCAAAGCGCTCCCATTAAACTCCAACAAGTGTTCCTGGTAAATTATGAGCTTCTTACCTGTTCCTCCTCCTTTCTGCGGTGCTCTGATGCCGACTGACAGCCTGCTGAGTCTGCCTGACAGGAGTTTCCTTGTGGGTGTGGCCAGAGTTACACCTGCCGCACACCGGAACGTGCGTAATGAGCCCAGCTGACTCACGCAAAGTCGCCCGGGAAGGGAGGAGCGAAGGTTTGAGCTGGTTAAACGTTACATTCTCTGGCAGAAATCCACGAGAACATTTTTGAGAGGCATGAGAACGAACTCACTCTCTGTCTTTGACTCCATTTTGGGAAATGCAGTGCACCATGGGCAGCTTTTGCAACTATTTCAGGAATGTTTCCTTCCCTGGGGACATTGTGGTTACCACCTTCTCCCTCTGATGACATTAAGTGACATATATATGTATATATCTTAGTTCCTTACATACAATGCTAAACAAAATCATAAGACCACCATCCAGTCAGCTGTAAAGTTTATAAATGAACAGTATTGGTAATTACCAGAATGATTTTTGTAATTGTGTGTCCACCAGTATGTACAAGCTCTTTAACTGAGATAATATTTTTAATGCTTTAATATAATTTTTGCTGCCATTCATTCATTTTCCAATTCACTGTTTGACAAAAAGGAAAGAAGATTTTAGTGATTGAGTCTTATGCTCAAATAATTTTTCACTGATTCAGAGAAGTCAGGATTTGGGTTGAAAAACATGAATTCAGTTTGTTATTTGCCTGACAAATAGCAATTATAATTTCTCGTTTTAAACAAGTTTTTGTCAGATTTCTAAAATATTTGTGTTTTCTTCTTTTTATGGTAGGTGGTCTAATGTGCATTTGTAAAGCATTTAAATTCTTACCTTTCCCTGACAAGAAATGTCCAGCGCAAAGCCAAAGTGCAGTCCCTTATGTCATGCTACAGCATATTATTTTACCTCTAAACCAGCTTTCTGGTGTTTTCTCTATTGAAGTTAGTTCTGGTCACTGGTTTAAAGTTTTAAATCACTTTGCAATAGGTAACAATGCTATGTAAGGATAGTGTTTTTGTTGACCCATTCCATCAGCAGCTTTTATGTCACTATAATCTCCTCCTACTGTCCCAATGCTTGTATTAATGATTTATGGGGATGTCCTATTAGAAGAGGAGTCTCTGCAATATAGTTGGTAATCTGCATTGATGTAAATACACCAGTTGGAAAAACAACCTTAGAGACAGCGTGACCACTTTAGGCTGGCCCCATGCTGAAGTGCATTTTTATGGCCTGGTACAACTGCCCCCCCCCCCAAAA
>NW_024582412.1:2308300-2356955 GCF_018398535.1 Haplochromis burtoni
TAAATACACCAGTTGGAAAAACAACCTTAGAGACAGCATGACCACTTTAGTCTGGCCACAAGTTGAAGTACAGCTTTATGGCCTGGTACAACTGCCCCCCCCCCCAAAAAAAAAAAAAAAAAATTAACAAAAATAAACAAAATAAAATATTCCCTTCATAACACCTGTATGGTTGATGTATTTTCTGTTATATCAAAATACATATTTACAAATACATATTTTTAAAGCGCTTTGAGTGCTCCAGTAGAGAAGAAAAGAACCAGTCCATTTACCATTTACACTACCAACACAGGCTGTTATGAGGCACAGATCACCCAAAAAGTCTTTAGTTTGATGAGTGAAATTTTGGTATTTATTATCTGACATGTATCCCTGTGGATTGCATCTTTCAGCTAGCTACACAGTGTTGCTAGCACTGATTAGTTATCGCTCCAGTGTTTCGTCCAAATCATCAGCTTCTTTTGGATGCTTCCTTTAAGAATCACCACAGAAGATCATCTGCTCCATCTCACCCTATCCCACCTCCATCTACCATACTCTTCTGTCACACCAAGACTGCATGTCCCCCTTCACTTCTTCTTCACCTCTGTTGCTTTGGATGGTATCTATCTCCACTATCGTTACCCCTTGTGTGTTCACCTTTCGACCTGTCTCCCTCTCATTCACAGACATTCATTCCTCTTCTCTCCATTGCATACCTCCACCTCTCCAGGCTCTCTTCCACCTGCTTTCTACTCTCACTACACATCACAATGTCGTCTGCAAACAGCATAATCCACAGAGACTTCTGCCTGACCTCATCTGTCAATCTGTGCATCACCACTGCAAACAAGAAGAGCTGATGTAATCCCACCACACACCTCACCACTGTATACATGTCCTTGTTGTTGAAAGTTGGTGCTGGTACAGTTACAGTTTTGTTCAAATATTGGACAAAAAATGCTATTAGTAAACGGGCTGGCTTCTATATAGTGGTTTTCTACTCTGCATGAGCACTCAAGGCACTTTATACAACATGCCTCATTCCCCCCTTCACACAAACACTTGTTTCTATGCTTGAGTGCTTTCCATCTAACTTTCACACACATTCATACTCCAATTGACACATCAGAGAACAACTTGGGGTTAGTATCTTGCCCAAGGTTATGCAGAATGGAGCAGCCAAGGAACCACTAACCTTCCAATTAGCAGAGGATTTTCTCTGCCTCTTGAACTACAGCCACACACACACACACACACAAACACACAACAGATGGCAGTGGCCAAAACACTCAAACAAAGCATTCAAAACACAGATTCCAGAAACCAACAGGTGACATCATAGTGGCTACACCCATCTTTTATATACAGTCTTTGTTTAAATATACTGGAAGTTTCTCTTTCCAAGGCTGAATTTGAAAAACCCTACACACCATGCTGCACAGCAAAGCTGAAACATCAAAGAAGAGGAAGAATAAGCACAGCATATTTTTTGAATGGGGATGTCCTGTTGGCAAGAAATGGTTGCATAGTCACTATAAAATCTGAACACATAAATCTAAGCTTTGATCTCAGCCTGTGAGGAACAGTGAGTAAAGTCTTTCCAAGAGATCACATTATTTTCCTGCAGTGTGAAAACACTGTGGCACACCTACACATAAACCTAGAGTCTCCTGTAAAGAAGAGACGACTGAGTGTTGGTTAAACAGCCTGTGGTTGCCATAGAGGTCCCACTGAACGCTGAGCTACTTTGTGTTGGGCAACGCTGGCAACCACACCTCACATTCCTCTTAGCTGGAGCCAGGAACACACCCATCAGCAATTTACACTATGGCTCCACACACGTTCACATGTACACATGCATTCAAATGGAACTGAGCAACACTGCATTCACACCTTTTGTTCTTTTATTTTTTAAAAATTGTTGTGACAACCATAGGACGACAATGAATACTCTTACTGGTCACTTTATTTAATTTAGAATTTGCTCCGTGTTTACATGATAACATCACAAAGTTGCTGCAGATTTGTCTGCTGCACATCAATAATGTGAATATCCCGTTCGATTACATCTACGATATGGTGACTGTGAACTCATCATCATGTACAACAACCAGTTTGAGATGATCTGAGTTTTATGACACTAGTATTATCCTGCTAGAAGTACCCATCAGCCATCAGTAGCCTGATACTGGTGGATGGATTGTTCATGCCAAAATTTGACACTACCATACCAACCTCCTGTTGACCAAATTTGGTCTGCCAGTGTGGATTGCAGCCTTAGCTGATATGAGTGGTGGCCAGTGTGGTCTTCTGCTGTTGTGACCCATCTGCTTCAAGTCTTTATAAGCAGTGTGTTCAGAGATGCTGTTGTGCATACCTTGGTTGTCATTATTTGAGTCACTACCACCTTCCTACCAGCACAATGCAGTCTGACCATTCTCCTCTGACCTCTGGCATCAACAAAGCCTTTTCACCCAGAAAACTGCTGCTCATTTGATATTTTCTCTTTTTCTGACCATTTTCTGTTAAACATGGAGACGGTTGTGTGGGCAAATCCCAGCAGATCTGCAATCACAACAACAGTGGCCTCAAGGTACTTTATATTGTAAATACCCTACAATAATACAGAGAAAACAGAGGAAATCCCAACAATCAGATGACCCTTAAGAACAAGTGCTTGGTGACAGTGGTAAGGATAGCTATCTCCTGTGACCAGTTGCGGACAAGGAGAGGAGATATGGCAAGAAGTGACTTACATCAGGCTGCCATTCTGGGCCAACAAAAGACATCAACACCATTCACCTGGAGAGAACGCATGCAGGCAGAGCGAAAACATCCGAACTCCACACAGGAGTTCTTGCCTCAGACCAAGAACTCATTTGGTCTGAAGCAGCAATTGCAACCACTGCACTGCTGTTGCATCCTTTAAAAAAGCAAAAAAGAAAATTAATAATTTTCCAATCGTAAATAAACGTATAAAAGTGAAAACTGAATTAGCTTTTATTTCATCATCCTCTCAAGTAGCTGGTTTGTACACAGTGTTGTCTCACACGCCTTTTTGGGGTGTGTCTACAGTTCAAAAACATCCTGCACAGGGGAGCGTCCTGTGAGACAACCTTTACTCACACAGTGATAATTCACACTGCTGCAGTGACTTGATTTGGTTGCTTATTCATGCTAATTCTCTAGAAGTTGGCAGAATGACCAAACATGATTTATTGTCAGCCATGCTGTTGGTAATGCGAGGCTGCACTTGCTAGCGTGCTAACATCTAGTACACACATGCTGAGGTGACATAGGTGACTGAGGTGACAAGTTCAACTTGATTTGCATGTTAGCAGTGCTGCTTACAGTGATAGTTTTATAATAATGCTTGCAATGATAATGGTAGTATATTAGTGTTATGAAGGGACAACGTTTACCCAATTCTCGATTAGTTAGCATGAATGCAAGCTAAGATTTAGTAAGGCAAAATATAAAAAGTCGGCAGATCAAATGTCACGGCTGCCGAGGCGAGCCGTGTGGTATGAAGGGAGAAAGGACCCAAAACGCAGGCAGTGGATGATAATGCTGGTGATGTTTTATTTACACAGTGGGGAGATGGCAAAACAGGCAA
This sequence comes from Haplochromis burtoni, assembly GCF_018398535.1. Taxonomy (NCBI): domain Eukaryota; kingdom Metazoa; phylum Chordata; class Actinopteri; order Cichliformes; family Cichlidae; genus Haplochromis; species Haplochromis burtoni. The sequence goes on from NW_024582412.1 coordinate 2,311,899, forward strand.
GAGGGAAGACAAAACTAAAGACCTAAACTGGGAAAGCTAAATGACAAACCTGAGAGGGTACCAGAATGGGGTGAGAGGCAGAGAGCCACAGGACACCGTGGACCACAGACTGACACGGCGTAACACAGACAAACCAGCAACAGGCAGGAGAACACACAGGGCTTAAATACACACACCAGTAATCAGGGGATGAGAGACAGGAGGGCAACACAGCTGGGAGGAATCAGAGCTGATGGGACAGGGGAAATGTAAACTGAACACACTCACATCAGACAGAGACCTTCACAATAAAGCAGGAAACTCAAACATGGGGAACCAAACAAGACACAGAACTAAACAGACAGCTTCACAAACAGACGGAGTGACACCATAGACAGACAGAGACACAGACGCAGACTCAAAGGCAGACTGAATATAACACATAGAACTCAAACAATAATAATCATCATAATGAACTAGAAAATGATAACAAACTAAAAGCGCTGGGTCAACGACCCAGGACCATGACATCAAAGTTGTTACAGTTTTTTTTCTTGGTGAAACTATCCATGTGCGAAACACTAGAGGAAAAATGCATGCTAATCAATATAATTAAAATATCAACAAGGGAAACTGTGAATGCTTGTATCAAATTCTGAGTCAGTTCATAAAGTTGTAGTTGTGTTATATCATTTCTTGAATTAATAATATAGATATAGGACCAGAAGATCGAATACAAACTCAACAGATCACCAAAGTCAGTAGGGTTCATCCTCTGGGGATCACAAATTTTAAAGGACCAGATTTCAAAGCACTGTATTTATTGATTTGTATAGATATCACAGTTTGCAATAAACAACCATCTCTGTGGAGGGATTTTGAGTTTTTTTTACTTTTTTGTTAACTAGGTAGGTCACTTGAAAACAGATTACTCAGGACTGAGATAAAATACGGCTTATGTGCAATGGAAGAACAAAACTGTTATTTTTCAAAAATAAGTTGTAAGTGTGATTGTAAATGACGAGGGTCATGAAAATGATTTGCTCTGAGTTTCTGCTGACTGTGTTTTCCACTGAAAATGTATATTCTGACTCAATGTCTTTGTGAAAATCAAAGAGATACAGCAGTACTTTCATTTATGGTATTACACAGATCCCCATCTGTTTGTGTACTCACAGCCAGTATTCGTAGTAACAAGGGTATTTATCAACTCTACATTTTTAATAATCAATAGGCATGTAAGATACAAAGTAGGAATCAGACTTTCTCTTCATCAGTCAGCATTTCCTGTAATCTTAACTGTGAATCCTTCCTTGTACTCAAGCCTACAGTTGCAACAAGTTCCAACATCAATACAGTCTATTCTAAAGGTCACTCTTGGCAATTCCTGAATGACTAATCTATAGCTGCACCTCCACAGGGCATGCTGTAAAGTATGAGGTCACAAAACCCAGTGACAACTAAGATGCCCCCCCCCCCCTTTCTTATTGTTTCTGTTGAGAAAAGTCTAACAAGAGCATTTAGGCAACCATAAATACCTGAGGGTGTTCCTATAGAAAAATTATAGAAAAAAATAATTCTATAATAGTTGGGATACTGTGTTAAATATAAATAAAGACATAATGTAATGATTTTCAAATCACAGAGCACATGTTAAACGTGGTGAAGTTCCTAGACATTTGGGAGAAAAAAAGATATGCTCTGACCTTTAGATGAAAACCTTCACATATAGAGGAACACTGAAGACATCATTTAACCAAAATATGTGGATTTACTGAGAAAATAGACGTTTTGAGCCATTTTGCATCTCTAGATGCTGCTGGTTATGAAAGACATTCCACTAGTGTAATTTTGGTCATGTTTCATTTTGTTCCTGATCTTCTTCTTGATGAAACTTTTTTATTGGATATTGACTAATATCAAAACAACTTTCCCTGCAGCATCGGGTAAACTGACGTCAGTACCTGTTGCTTGTAGGCACAAATAGATGAAACCGCCTCAGTGAGTCAAAACAAAAGCGTCACACTGACTGGTGCTGAAAGTGCAGGTTATTGCTGAGGCATCATCAGTATCATCAGCTCAGGAGGAAATCCCTGCACCTTTGCAACTGGCTCCTCTAAAACTGACGTGATGGAGAACCTCTCCAGGCCTTTTTAAACAAGCTGGAAACTTAAAGCGTTAGTGTCAAGTGGGGTCTTCACATACACAATGAATTAAAGAGAAATTCTAAAAGAGTGAAAGTGAACACGAGGAATGCATTTTATGTGTTTCAGGAGCAGCAGTGTGTACATGTGCAAACCCTGTTTTTCATCTCTAGACTGGAAAATTTACTGAGTAACAGGCTAAAAATAGCCAGTATAGACACCACAGTCTATCATGCAGCAATGCAGCCAGTCATGTCGTTTATGTAATCTGTGGTATCAAGTGTGCATAAAGACTTTTGTCTTTAGCCATTGAGACAGGGCCTCCTCCCGGGTAGTGTAACGCCCTGGGTGGGGAAACGTGCAAACCAAATGAACAAAAGTCCTTCTCAACCTTTAATGTAACACATGATTAATTTAAGTCTTTAACAGCATTGTGTTAATTTAGTTATGCTGTGATGGTTATTGTAGTTATTTGGCTTTTAAACTCTGACTGCTGTAGCTGTATTTTGGTTAGTAACAGTGTCAACCCTCTCTCCAGTAACTATGGATTACAGTGCAGAATTTAACATTTTGTTTTACTGCATTTTTCTATTTTTCTCTTTGCTGCACATGAAAGAAAACAGTGGCTGGAGAAGCTTTATTCTTTACAGGATCATATTTTATGATTTACATTAACAAATCATAATTGTTCATTACAGTAAATAAGCTTTAAATAACAGATTAGCACTGGGAACTCTATGTGCTAGTATTTTATTATAATTTGTAGTGATTTGCTCATTTAAGTTTATGTTGTGCAATCAACAAATATAAAATCACATTAAAATGTTCATCAAAAGGAAAGATACTGTCATAGTGACAATAATGCTATCATAGTAGCAAAATATCTATAGAAGGAACGGGTGACTGATATGAAACTAGTGTTTGTCATTGTATATCAGTATACTAGTATACTAGACTACAGGTAACTGTGGAAGAGAAGCAAAGTAGTATATTTGTATGTACAAATGTACGATGGCTTGTTTAACATATAGGAGCTATCAGCTGCATGTCATACGGGTTCCAAACTATGAAGAAAAAAAGCAAAGCTTTGAAAGCACAGTGTTATCAAAATTGCACATTTATTGCTACAGAACGGTCGTGAACATGAGCCTCATTGAATCATTATAAGATGAGAACCAGCAGGCAGGACTGTCAGGCTTGCATGAAGGAGAATAAAACCCTCAGCACAGACATCAAAACCTATTCCCCAATATTTCCACTGATCTGGAATAATAACAACATGCACAGCAAGTGTAACAACATCAAGAGCAAATAAGCAGACAAGAAAAGATGAAGGAAACACCAGAAAGTGCAATCAAAGACAGACTCTTACCTCTTGCATTTCTTTGTCTTCCAGGAAGGAATGTGACTGCTGTGTTTTTATGTTTTTTAAATGTTTGTTTCTTGCTGTGAAAGGCGATATCTCATCGTTGTCACTAACGTCAAATGTTCAAAAAAAAGAAACCTATTTCAGTAAAACCTTCCTTACACTTGAATGGATGATGTAAACTTTTTCAATAATTGGCTTGAGAACATTTACTTTTCACTTTTTTAGGTATAAAAGATTTGCCCCTCCAGAAATATATTCCAATTTATAAATAATTTAGCTTAAAGTTTACCTTTATTACAGGATGTGCTTCATCTGCTTGAGAGAAAAAGAGAAAAGATGCTGTGAAAAAAGCCCAAGCACTGGCAAAAGGGCAATTATGCTTTATGAATTTAGTGTATCTTCTCTGCCTCGTCACTGAAGTACAGCAAGAAAAAACATACATTTACTTGTAAGTTTACTTTACTTATTGTAATACTGAAAAACATGATCTACTGAGCGAGGAGGTGAATGTGAAACATTGTATGTGCTTGTTTGTACTCCTAAAAACTACAAAGCAAAGCATACTGTGTGTCACATAAACAGTTCCATGATATTTATAATATATGTTCCATGATACATTAAATCTGTGTTTTGGGTCCAAAAAGTATATCTTGGTTTCAGACCCTTAAATTATTCCTTAGATTTCACCCAGGCCGAAATACAAGACCGTGACTGCATCGGAACCTCAGCTTGAAAGGGAAAATTTGTTGGCCAGTGGTTGCTGACAGGCTCACTTGTGGTTGCTTTGGTCACTAGCAGATTGCCACGGTCACCTTTAGTTTGCTTTGAAAAAGCTGACTAGCCTGTACACACTTGGCAACTGCTCACCGAGTGGTAGAGACACAACCTGTAAACAGATAATGTTTATAGAAAAGTTTGAAATAAGGGTTCACCTTTTGAAAGATGTTGGTTGTAATAATAATAATGGCTTGGATTTATATAGCGCTTTCCAAGGCACCCAAAGCACTTTACAATGCCACTATTCATTCACACACTGGTGGAGGCAGCTACAGTTGTAGCTACAGCTGCCCTGGGGCAGACTGACAGAAGCGAGGCTGCCATATCGCGCCATCGGCCCCTCTGGCCAACACCAGTAGCCGGTAGGTGAAGTGTCTTGCCCAAGGACACAACAACCAGGACAGAGAGCCCGGGGATCGAACCGGCAACCTTCCGGTTACAGATACGCTTCCCAACCCCCTGAGCCGCAATCGCCCCACGGTGGTAGTAAGGTGCAATTTTTACTTTGTAACTAGAGGTGATTAACAATCTGTTAGCCACCAAAGCAATTACAAGGTGGTTTCGGGAGCCACTCATCAACCCGTTGGTGAATACACATTTTTCCTTACTGACCAGAGGTTGCTAAGGGGTCATCAATAATTTATAGGGCCGTGTGTGAGTGGAGCATTTATAGGTTGGAATGGGAATGTGGAGGCAGCTATACTAGTTATTCTTAAATTACAATAAATTACATTTTAATTTAATGTCTACATTAAACCACTACCAAAGTAGTAAATTAGAATAATGACTTGGCTCAGGTAAAAATAAAATAACTGCAGTTGTTTTTGGTGGAGAATTGCAAATATAAGTGTGGTCTGAGTTCACTCCAAGCTCTTTCTAAATGCATATTTCACCCAAATAAACATTTCTCCACATGCCTGTTGGTAAATATATGGCACTATCTGACACCCAGATATAATGTTCATTATGTCTTCAGCATTGGGTTGTGTTGTGTTTATTAGGCAGGTGTAGCAATAGGAATGTTAAATTAGGACATTGTGGTTTCTGCAGTAGTTAGCATTAAGAGCTGTTTGTTGACCTGCAGCTACTGCTTGTATCCAGCTTGTCAAAAGTCCTGTCCGTTTAGTGAGGTCATCAGGTTTCAGCAAGGTCATGACTGCTATCAGCAAACACTGGCTGACTCAGCTGTAATTGTAACCAGATAGCTAGCTAACTTTAAAATGGTAGAAGGTGTAAGTTTTGATGGTGCTACTCTATTCTTTATGCTAAGCTAGGTTAAAATGTTTTTCTGTAGCCAAAACTCCGTAGGTATGAATAATTTTAACACTACACAGTTACTTTATTTCAGAGGGTAACTTCCATACATTAAAACCCCCGAAATGTAATTTGAGTGTCTATGAATTAAAAGATGTTTAAAGCTGTAGTTCATTATTCACGGTAACAAATGCACTGGATTGCTTTTTTTAGGTTGCAGGACACACTCAGCATCCTGGCACATAAGCAAATAGGTCATTTTGTACCATAAACCTTATCGAATACAACTTGAGGACAGCTGTGTTCAACAAAAGTAACTTGTGACATTCGAAAAAGCTTTGAGTGATGACTGCTGGAGATAAATAATCAGACTGTTTCCAAATTAGTTCTGCAACATTTTACTCTTATGGAAAAAAAGATGATGACACTATGACATCAAAATGATCATACATTTAGGGGTTTTTAGAATTATTGATTGTACATTGTACAAAGAGCTAACTTATTGTACAAATACAATAACTATCATACACCTGGTAACACTTTGGATGCACAAGGATAAAACCGATAACCATCTTCTTACTGGATATGTGTGAAAATGTGTGCTAGGAATGGTTAGTTGGCACTTAACATCAGTGATTTCAACTATGAGCAAATAATCTGGAATTGACAGAAATCTTTTGATTTTCTTCTCATAGCACTGAACACTAAACTATCGCTGTCTGAAACAGATTTACTTCAGATTGTCTCAGAAATTAGAAAATCTCTTGGCTGTGCGCTCTTTTTCTTCATATAGGCCCTATTGAAATGTGAAATAACCTTTATGTGCCTTCATCAGCACAACACAACCAGCTAAAATACTAGTGTGGTTTTAGTAAGACAACTGCACTGATTTATGTATATGAAACTGATAAGACAGCATAAAGAAATTATCATAAATATTGTGAGGAATTATAAACGTACTCTTTCTGGCAGTGGAAAAACTGATTGTTCATTTGCTATTTTCATTTATGATAAGTTATGCAGGAAGTTGTCTGGAAAAATGTTGAGTATATTTTTTTAAAATTCTTTTGAAACTGCTTTTTTCTATGATATAAATATACCAAAGTTATTGTGCTACTGATCCTGGCAAGTGCTCATCTGTGGAATATACCCAAATGCTCGCTTAGCCTTAGAGTTGTGAGAAAATAGAAAAAAGTTTCCTGGAAAAACAAAGGACAGGAGTGGCCATTTTGAATTCAACTCATTATTGCAGTAAAACTGGTACAGAGTAACAGATTACAAAGCTCATGGCACAGTCACTGAAAAAGAAATGAGGTGTGTATGTACAACAAGGAGGAAAAAGAAACAAAAATGTTAACATTTTGGCTAATAAGAACACCAGGGGTAACAAAAAATGAAGGTACTGTAATTCTGGAGATGACTTGATTATACAACAAAGAGAAAATATGAAATGAAGCATCGCAAAAATAACATTACTTAAAAAATACATGTAGCACTTGCACTGACAGATTCAATCCTTGTGTTTAACCTAGGTCCAATTCTGAGTAGCTTTTCCTGCTGACAAAAAGCTCAATTTCAATGGCAAACACTAGAAACAAATGACTGAAACTGCCTTGCACATCATCTGAGTTCTTTTTGGGGAAATAGCTGATACGATTATTTGCTGATGACCTGCTTCTTTATATTAGGCCTCAGTCACACTGGCCTCAAAGTCCGGTTGGCAACCTGGCAACCTCTGGTCGATAAGCAAAGTGGTTGCTGACAGCTGTTAATTACAATTGATCGCAAAGAGGGCGCTGTACAAAAAAAAACTCCTTATGATTGCTTCAGTCGCCACAGTGCCTTGACTCAACTGTTGTTGTGATTTGGTGCAATATAAATAAAATTCAACTGACCTGAATAGATTGTCATGGTTGTCTGCAATTTGCATGGATGATGTGGACAAATCATAGTGAAACTTGCAAAAGTTATGCTTAACCTCTGCAGCCAACATTATGTTTCCAAAATGCTCAACTTTGACTATAAATTCACATAGCTGTTGTTTGCATTGCACTTTCCACAGTTTTACTACCATTGGGCAAGTAGCTGGTGAGTCCACATCGTGGATCATGTAAACTACAACTACCACTGTAATCTGCTAGCAACCAAAGCAACTACAAGGTTTTCAGTGCAACACCATAAAGCTCTTTGCAACCAGTTTTCCCTAGCAAATGCAAGAAATCTTGAGCAACCACTCTCAACTGGTTGGGGAATACACATTTTTTCTTAGTGATCTGTGGTTGCCAGGGAATTGCCAGCAAGTCTTTAGCCCTGTGTAACCGGAGCTTTAGCAAAGCTCCAATCTCTAAACAAAATGTTCCCGTTAATCTTGAATCAGGTGTTGAGGATCTTTTTTTTCCATCCACATTTATATGCCATCATAAGGAAAATAAATGCACAGCATTCAGAGCTGGCTCGCAACCTGGCGACAAAATCAGTGCATTTGTAAACACTCTTTGGGTACCTCAGTCAAGATTTCATCATCGCTTGTTTCAGATTTTCAATTCTTTTGTTATTGCAAAAATTTGAATTTTTATTTTTTAAGAAATTTTTAAAAAATTCCTTAAATCGCGCAAAATAAATGACTAACATTGGCTCGAATACAAGTGATGCTTGGTGCAAGCGGAGACAACAGTTTGAGTTACACTTCAGATGTTGCCAACCAAAACCACAAACAGTACAGAGCACCACTGATCGAAACAAAAACTTGGCACCTGGCTACTGTAACCGGACGAATACGACCGCACTGAAAAGTCAAAACAAGTTCATCATCATGATCATCGTGTCTCACTGGCAAATCTTCACCCCACAGAAAATGATGGCTGATGGCTATTTACACACATCTCTGCGAAAAAATACAATTAAAAATGTAATGTCATGAGGCATGGAGAATTAATGTCATATCCCTTTCATGATTTCTGATTCCTCCCTCTAACCCTCAAAAATGCCCCCCACAGATATAAACATAATATTGAAAAATAATAATTAAAAAAAAACTGATTTCTGAACTTTTGACCTCACTACATTTTCAATGTGACACATTTTTTCAACACACACTGAATTTTACTTTTTCATCTTTTAACAAAAGAAAAAAACCAATACAACATATTTCTAAAACACAAAATAACAACAGTCTACATGTAAAAATATAACTTTTACATACACAATTTCAAAATAATGGTAAAGTTTGCCATTTTGTTGCATACAATTTACAAATGTCTGTGTGTTGTTGTTGCCTTGGATAGATAGCAGTGAATGGAGCTGATGGAACTCCGGTCCCATTTTGTCCTGCACAGGGTGCCGTACTAGTCAGAGGGTGGCAACAACGGAGGATACAACGAAGTCAGTTGAAAATTTATAACACTGAGGGGCCTCGCCAACTTCCGCCAGTTCAGTCTTTGAGAAAAGAACTCCTTGCCAAGCAAACACTCCCTTTGCAACGGAAAATTAAAAAAATAACAGAAAACGGCACCCTCGTTATATATTGTATATATTTTTTGTACATTTATATATAGATTGATTTATTCAAATAGATTCTTTTCCAGTTTCCGTGCCTTCCTGTTGATTGGGTAGAATTTTAACCACGTCAAAATGACCACCGACAGTTAACAATGCTGCCAGATAGCGAATTGTGTTTTTTTGTGTTTGTCTTTTTTTTTTGTTGTTTTTTACATTTTCTGTAATAGACATGTAAACCAGAACAGACAAAAAAAAGTAATAAGAGAAAAGATTCTTCTTATAAAAGAGAGCAAGAGAGAGAAAGAGAGAGGGAGGGGGAACAAAAAAGAAAATTAGTTTAACAACATACAACCACACACTTTGTACTGAAGACTACATTGGCTCATGGACAAGCCGATCAAATATTGATAAAAAGCTGATAAGCTATAATACAAGAAGAGACGCGTTGTTCACCATGGAAACAGGGTTGGGGCTCGGAACAGGAAAGTGGGGCTGGAGTTATAGAGGACTTTGGGGGATGGGGAGGACTGGGATGGGGGGTAGTCTTGCTAAATCAAGCATCTGTCCCATTGGCTTGAAGCCAGAACACGCTGTCTACTTACATATAAGCGTACAGTACATTAAATACAGTTTAGGTTTTTTTTTTTATCCAAAAAATACTTTTTTTTTTCCTTTTTAGCTTTTTTTAAATTCCCAGGTCTGGTAAAAAACCTGACTGCATAGAACCTAACGACTAAGAACAGGTTTCCCTAAGCTTGCATCCTATTAAAAGACCAGGTAAATGTCCTCCTCTGGCAACTCGAATGATATGAACTCTAAAAAGGCACATTGGTAGAAGTGTGAATGTTCAAATTGCATCTGTGGGACCGCTTAAGTGGGGCAAGAGGCTGGGAAGAGGGGCTATAGACTCTAGTTCAGGGCTCATAAGGCTAGGGTCAGCAGAGCACTGGGACTGGGGATTAAACATAGGCCTGGACTTAGAGGGGTTCAAACCGTGGTTCAAACTGGTGTGAAGGGGGACTTCCAGACTTACACCACAATTCTTGCAGATATTCTCAGTAGCTTTGATTTATCTACTAATTCCAATTCTCACTTAGGTGGTCATAACCTTCGACATCAGGATTTTTCCTGTTCCTTTTATCATCTACGACTATCAAATCAAGAAACATGGCATAGAACTGAACACACTTTCAGTACAGAGTAAAGTAACATATTATTGGTTGGACTTTCAAACTGGAATTAGCAGCAATTAGCTGCACTTAACAGGTTCAAAGCTGTTAAGTGCAGCTAATTGTAGCTAATGCTAAAGACAAAACCGGTAAAACCTGAAACCTTCCTAATTCTGGTAGTTGCAGATATAAGCCAGAGTCGGCTCATATTTGTTTCTCTGGTGCAGAAGCACCAACTGTGCTGTGACAGAGTTGTTATGTTGGAACATGACCAGGTGCTAAAACTGCTACTTCGGTGTGCAGTTTTCCCCGGTCCAGTCAGGGAATCTGGGTGGTCATTGTTTCAAACAGGCCTCCTGATCTAATCTAAAAGCTATTCAAAATGCTGGCAGTAATCAATGTAACACCAAGTCTGGCAAAACAACTCAATTTTTCATTGTCATCCCCTCCTCCCTCCCCCAACCCCATCCACACTGTTTAAAAGATAGCATCCACAACTGAAGCACTGTCAAATGCATGCCAAACCAACAGGCTACCCCTAAACGCCAATTGGAAGCACTAACGTCACAAGCCACAAAACCTCTGCTTTCCCTATCCACCACATCAGCACTGCAAATAGTTTCTTAACGTCTTTATCCTTATAGGAAAAGGTAAGTTGTGAAAACTACTTTTGCCTATGGACGAAAGGCCAAAATGCACACAAGGCCACAGAGTTGTTCCCAGCCAGCAAGTGTCAATTGGAAAGTCCCCCCTACTCAAGCTCTCTGAATTTGGAGGCTGGGTTAGATATTTAGGGCTAAGATCAATCAGGAAATGAGGGAATCAAATGACTCAAACACGGGAATGGTTTCACAACTGCTGCTTGCACCCTTGAAAAGAATTATACACCCCTTGCCCTGATGACTGTTCCCTTACTTCCCCTGCAGCGTCATTAGTCATTGAAACCAGTGGATTCTCTGCTTTTCCTTTTTTCTCCCTCTAGCTTTTAATCCCCTTCATACCAACTCTCAGAGTTCAGGCCTTCAGGGAATGTGCTAATCATGGAATAGAATTCACTCCAGTGATCAGGCCAGCTCTAAACCACTTCGTCAATTGAAAAATCTTTCCTGTCATCTGTCCGTCCCCTCAACCATCTGTTCAGCAATCCTTAGATTTCAGTAACAGTCTGGATTCCACTCTCAAACTTTGTCATTGGATAGCTGACAAAAGACTGATTCAGAATGTTTGCTCTACAGCTCTTTCTGTAAATTGAACCCACAACAACAATCTAAAACGAGGATGCCATGAAAGCCTTTCCTTCCTGCCACATTTAACAGTACAGTTTTCCTATTTCTGCATCATTTTTCTTTTCTGTCTATCCATTGTAATTCGTCAATATTCCCCAGTCCCTCTGGAGTCACTCGCTGATTGACTGATTCAGTGATTGATTCCCTTAAGAACTCTCTTCCTCCCAGTAGATACACACGGGTCATTTGGGTATAAATATCCTGGCTTTTGGATTTGTGTTCACACAATAACTTTACACGAGTTTACAGTCTCCAAAAACTCAATGTGTGCACCAGCAAGGAGCACTACTGTTCAGGTTCTTTTACACTGACAATGCAAATGTTTGCACTTTGTAAGGGAATGCATTAGAAAGGGAAGAAGTCGTAACTTCTTGTTGGCCCTGCTTCTTTCTAGATGCCTCTGATAGTCAAGCATTGGCAAAAGTTTTCATTCAAATCAGTCAGCAATTCAAGCACCTCTGAAAAGCTGCATGATTGCAACACATTTGGTGCCCTAATGTTTTCTTCATTTTGATTTATAGTTGGAAATTTGCTTACTGTTTGTGTCTGAGTATGCAGCCTGTGTTCATTTCTTAGTTTTGTTTCCTTTGTTTCTCCGTGTGTATCTATCTGACTGGTTTGCATCCAAGAGGAGATCAGGCACAGCTTCATCCACAGTGTGGCGTTAGATTGCCATTCAGTCAGAGATGCGCTGGAGCTGCATTCAACAACAGCTGCGCAATGTTGCTTTTGTTACAAAAAATCTCTTTAAACACTTTGTGATATGTTTTGTGTCATTCTGAACATCCCTCCCCAACCCCTTCCCTCCTCACTGCCCGCGTGCAGTATAAATTTTTTATTATTTTTTCCTTTTCTCATATATATATATATATAATTATATATATATATATATACTATATATATTTATATAGAACCCTTTTGTTCTTTAAAACTGGGAATGCTGATAAAACATGTAGCACAAGAAGAAGTTTCTTCGATGGTGTGATTCCAAAGACTTGTCCATTGCTGTCACTTTGTGTCAAAAGCTGCCGCTTCATAGCAGCCATGTCACAGCGGCATTTTTTTAGGTCTCCGCAAAGAAGCATTCAGTTCACTTCAGCTGGAGATGCAAAGTGACGAAAGCAACTAACGTGACTCTGCAGTTTGTGTTCTTGATAGAAGAAGGAGACGATGACAAAGAGGAGGGTCAGAGACGACAGACGAGAGGAGAGAAAAAGGCTGATCTGATTGGTCAGGTTAGGGTTCCAGAGAAACTGATTGGTCAGGCTGAAGCAACAACAGTTTTGATCGATTGCCAGGTTGTCATGGAAATGCCTTCAGAGGAAGTGGTCACTCATCATCTTGATGAACTCTGGCACCTTGGACCTGGAGAAACAATGAAGGAAAAAACAGACAAATAAGCCGATACTAATATCAGAGGAAAGACCAGAGAATACTACTTTTAGTAAAAGTACATATTTTGATGATTATGACTAATATGATTCATTCTGAACCACCTAGAAATTTTTATTCCCAGGATGTCAAATATTGCAGTTTTGTCAAAGCTGCTGCAACCTTAAAGCTATGAATCAGGTGCAAGTACCATGATTCAACAAACTGATGGTACTAGTGAGACTGGGATGACTTCCAACACATACTGTGTGTTTGTCAGGGCTCTGTGTGCGGGCAGGCAAAGATGAGGATCCAAATGCAGGACTCGAACATGGAATTGAAACTCAAAAAACCTCAGCTTTATTGCTGGCAGAGAAAACAAACATGGAGTGAGGATGGAACACTGTGACCAAGGACACACAGGCATAATTCTGAGGGTACGACGCGACACTGAGCATGGGAAAACACAGGGCTTATATACACAGGGTAGTAACGGGGGAATCGGCAACAGGAGGGAGACACAGCTGGGAGAGATCAGGGCTAACGAGACGGGGGAGCTAAGCTGCACACACTAACATAAGACAAAGACTTTCACAATAAAACAGGAAACATGAATTACTAAACAAGCATGCAGACTTTACACTGAGAGACAGACAGAATGACACATGGAATCTGAACTAAACTAAACGTGAGATATAACTGAGAACAAATCCTTAAGCACGGATAAACAGAAACAAGGAACTAATAATAATCATCATCATCACTACGAGAAGAAAACAATCCATGAAGCAGAAATAAACCAAAACATAATAAACTCAAAATACTGGGTCCAACGGACCCAGAACCGTGACAGTGTTATTAAATGGTAAATGACTTGTATTTGTATAGCGCTTTACTTAGTCCCTAAGGACCCCAAAGCGCTTTACGCTACATTCAGTCATCCACACATTCACACACCGGTGATGGCAGCTACATTGTAGCCACAGCTGCCCCGGGGCACTTCTGACAGAGGCGAAGCTGCCGGACACTGGCGCCACCGGGCCCTCTGACCACCACCAGTAGGCAACGTGTGAAGTGTCTTGCCCAAGGACACAACGACCGAGACTGTCCGAGCCAGGGCTCAAACCAGCAACCTTCATTAAAAGACGAACTGCCAACTCTTGAGCCACGATAGCCACGTGGCATTAAGCCCAATGGCAAAGTGCAGTCTTTCAGTGCGAAGGGTTAATGCTCTCAAAGTTGAATTTTTATTAACCTAACCAGGTAATTTTGGTATCTACTAAGAAGTAAGCGAAAGTAAAAAGCAGTTCAAACGGAAATGAACGTGCATAAAATGTGAACTTTATCCTCCTGACTGAGAAATTTATCCACCTCCTATCAAACCTCCTACTGCAGACCTCTCAGATCACTCTTTTAAAGGCAACTGCCGCTTCAAGGCACAGGTGCTAATGGAAACAATGTGCATAATCTTGCAGTGGTAGCAATATTGGAGAGAACAGCAGTATTTGATTCTGTGGGAAAAGCTTTTTGCCAGATAGCTTTTGTGCAATTTTCCTGAGCCTATCTGAATCTGAATGACAATAGCAAGTCCAATGTCCAAGGCTCTTAGTTATTGCCGAGCAGCAACAAATGTTTGAAAACTTACAGATGTCACTCAAAGAGGGGAATTTTTATAGAATTTATACACTGACTTCTGGATGTCAGAGTTTAATTAATAGAAACAAGTTTCCAGTTCATAAATACGTTATTATACATTTTCTTTACATAGTTTATTGGAAAGTTTACTGGGAATAAACAGAGGCCAAAGGAGCTCAACTCATAGTTAATGATCAGAAATGTAAAACAAGGAGGAAGTCAGAGTTTAATATATTCATGCAAGTATTCTTAGCCTACTATATTCAACGATAGATACTATACACTGACAATAATACACATAAATGTTTTGGTGCATCTGGTTCATCCCACTTAAAGTTACCAGAGTCATGATTGTGCTAAGAAGGTGAAGTGTATAAATAATTCCGTGAAGGTGTTATTTTATTTCCTTCACTGCAAATTTTTTGCAGAGAAACTGTGGTTTTGTCTTAGGTGACGCCTCCTCCTCATCAAACACCTTTACTACTTCAAGGCTACAGAACTTCAGTAAAGAAGCTCACTTACACATTAAAACATGCAAACACAAAAGCAATGTGACTGTACGACACAAGTCCAATTCAAAAACAGTGACAAACACACAATCACACATTAAAAATCGCACTTACTGCCAATCTGTTGTTAATGTGTACCCAGACCAGACAGAAACTCTCTCATGTGCTTGGCTTCTGTTTTTAGTCAGCCTAAATATGCTCTGTTCTTCAAATTCAGTCAAATAATGGGAGATTTGATTCACATGCTGTCTGTGTAAGTTGTAACCTTTTAAACAACAATTCTGCTTTTTGCCATCTGAAAATTAATAATATAAAAACCAAAATATAAAAAATATGTGAGCGCAGTTCAGGAACCAATTTATTTCAATCTCAGCCTCATTGTTTTGTTTTTAAATTCAAGCTCATAAAATCGAGTGATTAAATCGATGATTCAGTGTGGACATATTAGATTTTACAGCTTTTATTCTGGGAAACCAGCAGATCCCATTAAAACTAATGTTATATTTCTAGTTGTGGTGTGAGGACAAAGAGATTTCTCATGTTGTATTGTAATGCTTGAAATAGTTAAAAAGTACACAGACAGCACATGAAGGAATGGCAGGCATGTGATGAACAAATTATAACTTGCCATGCGTGGAGACAGCCCTAAAAACAGAAACTTCCAATTTATTAACTAAAAGCCAAAACACAAAAATTGACTTCACACTACTTTATCGTCACTGCATGCATGTTTTTTCTGCTTGTGATTTGTGATGAGATTCTTTCAATTATATTTTTGCACTGTTTTTTTGAATGACTGATTCTCTGGTTTGAGTTAAAGGTACAACAGCAGATTAGTTTATAAGTGAAATCTTCTGACCATTCAGGGGGGAGGAGATGTTGCTGCGTTTTACATTTGTCCCATGGGGTTCGGCCCATCACCCATGGCGGCGGCGGAGTGGTGCGCTGCGGCCAGTGAGAGGGGAGTCCCGTCTGATGTCACGGTGACCTTCTCCTCCTCGCGGCGCTTCAGACAGGCCGCCTTTGGGTTCAGGTTTCGCTCTGGACAGAAGGAGACAGAGAATGGTTTTCAGGTGTTTTCTCTTATGTCCGTTACTCAGTGAGGTTTCTCCTTCAGCTGGATTCATCGATCCCCACAGACTGATGGCAAGAACCCAAAACTATGGTCTAGAAGAACACAATCAACAGGTGCTACTACTGCCCTCTCCTGGAGACCCTGGGACACTACATTTATATGTGTTATCACCTAAACCTGCAAGGTTTAAAGTCAGAATCAAATCGTGCTTTTATCTGACGGAAACATCTGGATATCTCAGGGATTTTTTTTTAGAAACCTTATATTTGTAACTGGGATATGGTTGAAGCCTAATTCAATCATGGTAAACTGCTTAAAACATATTTCTTTTGCCTTTTTTTTTTAAACCAAGAAGTAACACAGTTCTCTCAGACACGGGCATTTTCAAGCATGTTTTCAGTTGTTTCTTTCCAAAAAGGCCTCTAGTTAGTTAGTAGTTTTTCATGCTATTTGTTGTGAATAAGACATATATATGAAAGCAGTTATATCTTTTAAGAAGAGGGTTCAAGGTCACTGACAGTTTTATTTGTTTATTTTCAGGTTGTGTGACAGGAATAAATGAAAATCTCTTATCTGCTTTATACAAATTAAATTACAGTCAATGAGACCATAAACTCATCAGGAAAGTCATTACTGAGATCACAGAGCAAGCGAGCTAGGGGCAGGTTTTCTAATACACTTCAACACAGGTTTAAACGACTTCCTCATTGGCTTCACTTTTCAGATCTGGAAGTTATATCCATATTTTATTACCACTCTATTTCCTAAAATACATACAAGGCAAATGTACGTGCTGTAATGCAGTGCTTCACTTGAAACCAACCTCGGACTTGTTGTTCCAGACTGAGGATGACAGCCACGGCCTGGTGCAGGATCAGCAACTTTGTCTGAGGTTTGTCGCTCTTCAGGTGCAGCTGGACCATCCTGCCCAGCTCCTTGAACGCCTCGTTGATGTCGCGGACACGAAGACGCTCCCGTGCGTTGTTGGCCATCCTTCGCTCCCTCTCTCTCTCCATCTTCTGCTCTGGAGTCAGGTCCTCATCGTCATTGTTGCTACAGAGACCAACGATGAAGACAAGGACGAGAAATGGAAGAAGAAGCAGGGGATGAAGGTGGGAGAAGAGGAGAGCGAGAAGGAGGATTTGAAGATGAAGGTGGTGTTTGCATACCTGTCTCGTTTTAATACAAACCTACAGTGCTGCAGGTTTGCAGAAGCAAGGTTACAACAACAGCAGGGTTTGGGAACAGACACCATGCTGGGCTGCATTCTGGCAGTTTCAAGGGCTACTCTGTTTTTTATTTACTTTGTCACATATTCTCTACTTGATGTGGGGTCACATCAAGAAGCAGTTTGAAGATAATTCTTGAAATAAAGAAGACTAACATGGAAAAAACAGAAAAAAAATTGCTGACATGGAACTCTGTTTACTTTGCTTGCCCTCTTAAATCCACTAGGTAATTCAAATTCAAATTTTATTTGTCACGTACACAGTCGTACACAGTCATACACAGTACGATATGCAGTGAAATGCTTAGACATAAAAAGACATAAAAACATAAAAAGCTAATAATAGTGGCTCACTGCATCACAGTAATAACAGAAATCAATCTGATGCAGTGCTGGTGGGAGAGACTTTCTTCAGCAGCATGCACACAGACTGCTGTTTGCACAGCAGCACTAACTTGATTAACTCTCCCACTCAGCACTGGGATCATCTGGTCATGCTACTTCCATATCACTTTTGGTAACTCATCAGAAGGTATTTGTGTTTTAAAGCACACACTGTATACTACAGTATTGTAACACTGTTTGTTCAAAGTTGAAATATACAGCATCTCTTCAACAGAGTGACAATGAAGGCTCTTTTAGTCTTCAAGATGTTTTATGTATCTAGAATCAATCCAGAATAACTAGATACATAACATACAATGTATATATTATCAAAGCCTGGAATATTCCAGGCCTGGATATTTTCTAACTGGCTGTCACTAGCTAAGCTAGTTTATTTGGTGGTTAACAGTAAAACAAAACTGCCTTATTACTTGATCTCTGCAGTGGTTATGAGACTAACAAGTCTCTTAGCATCCTCGTGATTGTTTAAGCGTTCTTACCTTTGAAAAATATCTATAAGTCAGGTTTGTTAGGCTAGAAACAACTCGCATCTTAAATACAAACTGAATAAAGTTTGAGTTTCCCTTCAGGGACTGAAAAAGCAGGCAACACTGTACACGGGGAGTGACTCTGATGTGTCACAGCACAACAACAGGTAGACATGGGAAAATCTGTGGCTTAAACAGACGGTCAAATTTGAGAGTGTTTGGTATATAATGAAAACATCCACAAGGTGCTAGTCTCAATGAGCTGAGGAGACAGACACAGAGGTGTGGTTAGTAGGGGTGTCTGATAATCTTCTGGGGTGCAATAACAGTCAAAATAATAACAACTTTTACCACAGATTTTTTTAACTCTTGTGATCATGCGATTTGTTGTGCATATGGTTGCCTGGATACAAAGCTGGTCACTTCAACTTAGGGCTAAAGGGCGTTTTCACAAATCTCTGCAATTTCTGTCACTTTGAACCCTTTCAGGACACTGGGTCACTCACTGCTGCTAATCATGTGCCATGCTGCATTCTGCTGACAACATGAGAGTGAGCGAGTTTATAAGAAGATAATAAGAAAGAGTGCTTAGTTTATGTCGAGAAAGACAATCAGATATATATATCGTTTTTTTTAAGTAGGCAATCCGTGCAATTCCTCTGCAAAGATGCACCGAATAATCGGACTGCACAACCCTGCTGGTAGAAATTCTATTTTTATGGTAGTTTGAGTTAGAAGTTATACAAATGTGTGCTTTCCTGCTGGATCACATGACAATATGTTCCCAAACCCTGTAAAAAAGCATCAGTTAAAAAAAAAAAAAACAAGTATTATGTTCCTCATCTTCATCTTCAAAAACCTTCAGTATCATCAACCTCATAATTATCAACATGACCGCCACCATCATGTACAAATTTCTGGGTTTAGGATCCAAATGTTTCCGATTGAGTTGTCCTCCAGGTGAGAAGAAACCACAATAAACATTTTGTTTATCTTTGGAGGGCTGAAGGCTGCTCCACTGTATCCAGGACGGGAAAAAACAACAACACTTTCTATCGCTTCATATTTTGCTTGCTTAAGTGTTTACATCCATAATGAGTAGGTTTCACACCTTTAAAACATTAAGCTTTCTCGCCAACAGCAAGAATATCCATAAGTGTTTTCATTGCAGTTGATTTCCCGACCCTGACACAGCGAGACAACACTTCTTTGAGAATATTGACTGCTGGCTCTACTCTGGTGTGTGAGAAACAGTTAAAACCAGGCTCAAGACCATGGAGAGACTGACGGGATCAAACAGGAGCTGCATGTCCACCAGGAACCTCTGCTCCTCCCTCAACAGCGCCGTAACTTAACCAGCCGCTCAGTTAAAAAGGGAGATGCCAGGTGAACACGGACTCAAAGTCTCGTTGTTTACTGAAATATTTAGCTGCTTCTCAACACACTTGGTCACTTCATCAAAGTCCAGAGGCTGGTTCCCAAAACACTCAAAGCTTTAAGTCCTTCTCTGTGGTCCTTTTCCAAAAAGTGACAAAAATACTTTAAATTAAGTAAATATTTAGGGGAAGTCAATTATTTAAGGTAAAAAGATATAATAAAACACAAATAAGAATTCTTCACATTGATTTTTCATGTATCTAGCTAGTTTTTTCCACCTTGAAACCTGCTATTTGAGCATTTTATTACTTCTGCTTTATCCCATATTGGTCACATTGTGGTTTATAATTTCAGCATGCTCTATTTTTGTCTTGCTCTTTATCAATGACACAGGAACCAGAGAGGTCTCCGAGCGCTGAGGTGTTTTGGGAAAATGCGTGTCCCAGCCCAGCTGAGGGTTTTGATGGAAGCGAACGCCTAAGAGGTTGGCGGGGTTACCTAGATCTTGACCTCTCAATAGATTTGAGCTCCTTGCTGTCGGGGTCCTCTTTCTTGGTGTCCAGGGGCTTCGAGTCCTGCAGGAGGTTCTCGTCTCCTTCGTCCTCAGACTTGATCTCCGAGCTGACGGAGGAGGTGCTCTGGCCCTGAAGGCCTCCGGACAGAGCTGCAGGAGAAGAAATGAGAAGATGGGAGGGGTTAAATGGTGCAAACAGGTAAACACATATGAGCCCGGTACACAGGTATACAGCTGGCAGAATAAATAAATGATTGGTTGCCAGAAAGAGCCAGAATGTGCCAGTTTGTGAAGGGAATAGTAAACTTTGATATATGAAATTATAATTTTAGGGGTAATCTCTTGCATGGAATAGCATTTCTTTGCTTGACAAGATTTTATTCATTTATTTATTTACAGCTCATTTTAGGATAATAATCTAAACCCACAGACGTTGATTCTTCCACCTTTTTTAAGTGTAAGTAAGTGTAAGGCTTGTTTTAATAACCAGCCATCTTCTTAACATGCTTAACGTTAACATAAACTCCAGGTGCCACCGCAGCACGGGACTAACATTTGCTGAAAACGAGCTGTTTCTATTACAAGCAAGAAAACACAGGGACCTATAAAATTAAATGTACTTACAGTCCTGTTTAAAGTCAATACTTTTACCAGATTTTGACATTCATGGTTTGTTTTCAGTTTTAAAAAGAATTGACATTCATGTGGAGATTAAAACGATCACGTTAAATGTGTGTAAAAAGTAAAAAACTGTTCTGATATCTGCTGCTTTTGTGATAAAATGTTTAATTTTAAATAGAAGCATCGGCTGTAAATTTGAAGTGTAATGGTTACATGCCGTGTAACCATTATACAGCATTTACATGATATTTTGCAGAGCACTGTAACAAGAGCTGGATGGGTATTATAGTAGAGGTGGAGATATGAGCAAGTGCACACTATATGTAACAGTTTGATGAACCTGGTATAATGTCTGATATGTTGATTAAAAAAACGAAACTGACACTTTGTGTCTATATTTGGTTTCACTTGTTGGGTTAAAAACAGCTCATTTAGGTTAGCATTTCAGATGGTGTTCCTCGTCTTCACGGGCTTCCGACATGAATGCAGCATCAGTCCTGGTTGAACCCTATTAATTCTCTAGTCAACCTCCAAGATGGCGCCACTGGAGAGTCGTGGTGCAGTCGTACAGCCTCTCTACTCTCTGACTGTCTCTCTCCTCAGCTGAACAGTGCAGTCTTTATTTGACGTCTGTATGGATCCGTCACTGGGACGCTGCCAGCATCTCAGTCAACACAAAACACTCGAGCACTGTGTTCCCCTCACCCTGTACACACACACACACACACGCCAGCCAACTGTCGGCCATTTTGAATCCCCGTCTGCCTGACTGGAGGCATTTTGTGAGCAGCTTTGAGTGACGTCCCGTGTTTGGTTGGTGTGTTTGTGTGTGTGTGTCTCTTTACATACAATCGACTGTGTGTTTGTGCATAAATAGCTGCAGCGAAATAGACGTTAAACTGTGAAAAGTGACTTTGTGCTTCTGAATGGCTGATTGATAACACGCAGTCACAAAGTGACGCCGGCGGAGACAAACGCGAAATTCGAGGACGCACCTCCATGTTAATTAAAGCTTCTTCTCAGGGCTGTTTCTTTTGTCTTACTCACATCCTTCCTTCGTGTTCTAGCTTCCTTTACCGCTCGGCGTTCTCAAAAGCTGTGAGCAGAGGTTAAGTCTGACGTGTGTTAACACTGGAAAGCTGTGTGGTGTTAACAAAGTGCTACAGCACAATGCACCGCACAAACGAAATCTGAAACTGACTAAAGGTCCTCAAAGTGTCCTTTGTCCAGCAGGCTCTTATTGTGAACAATGTGCTGCTACATTAACAGAGTTTGTTTTTTTTGCCAAAGTTGTTATATACTTACAGCTATTTCCTAGTATTTAATAGCAAACCCCAGTATATACTTCTTTTGTGTTCTCCTACTATTATCTATTTTAATTATTGCAGTTATTATTTCTGATACTGTGGGTTTTTTTAAGTACTTATCAACAAATCTAGCAATGTTTTGGACAAATCAAAGCTACTTTCTATAGAACACAGTTGCCAGCCCTGCACCATAAGCTCTCAATAAGGTGCCGCTCTCCACTTCTACTCCAATTCATATCACTGTTTTTGAAACATTGGTTATTATTAATTCTTCATTTATTACTTTCTTTGGTCTTTGTTTTGGTAAAATCCAGCTAGAAAACTGTTCTAGTTTAGAATATTCTCTGGAAAAAGGGAAGATATAACAGTCTACGGCTTCACTCTACACCTCTTTGGTCATGAATTTGTGGTTTTCCTGTTTAATTCAATTCTATGTTGTCAAAAAAATATTTCTGTTGTTACTTATTGTTACACATTTTTGAAAAAATAACTGAAATGAAATTACTATCATTATCAGTTAGACAGCAACAGAGAGGACCATTATCAGTGTGTTCTGGTGATCTTAGGGCAGCTGACATAGATATAAATGATTGTAGGACAGGAAACAAACATTCAGTTACTTCCAACATTCTTTCTAATGAGTAATTTCACATAAATATATGTGATATTGCAGTACAGTATTTGTACGTAACTTATGCTTGTGCTGTTTTTTTGCTAGACAAAACTGCCTAATTTAATCAGGATTTTAGAAATGCAGAGCAGCAGCTCATGTTTGAAGTTTCTCTGCACTTAAGTTGTAACTGTTAATATGTAGTTTTTATGGGCTGTGCTTTAGTAAATGTTTCATACTCGTGTTTATTGACAATAGAAACTTTATTTGGCTGTAAAACTATATAGCAAATGTGAATATGAAACATTATGAACACAGGCTGTTGCATGTAAGCTTCAGAGAACCAGGCGACACTGTTCTGTTCGCATTTTGCAGGCCTATAGGTGCAACCTCATGGCTTAAATAAATAATGACTGTGATGCATGACATGTTTAAAACTCTGAATCACAACTGCAAAGACTGACATAAATCCTTATTTTCCAAATGTGTCCTTTTGGTTGAGTGGACCAGACTGTGGATGACTCTGCACCAAATGGATTATGTTTGTTTAAAAGCCGTGTTTAATTTGGGAGAACTGACTATTAAAATTATATTAATAATATAGAAATCCACGTATCAGCACATGTTATACACTGAAATAACATTACCCAGTTTGTTGAGCTAATACCATAAATATTGCATAAGTATGAGCGCAATATACCATCAATATTGTATATAACATAACTATTAAAGTTAATAATTGTTTTGAAGTTGAGAAGAAGACAGAGGAGGAAGCCACAGGTCTGCCACTATAATTGTGCGCTTGCTGCCAAATCCATTTTAATAGCCTTTATTTACAGCCTCCACACACCCTCAGCCCTGTGTGTGTGTATGAGTTATGAACGGATGCAGAAGTAAGGAGTAATAGCTTCTTCTTCTTCTGCCAGAGTGTGTGTATGTGTGTTTTCTCCCTCTCACCTCATTACACACTTGGCTGTGGTCGGCGCTGGCTGAACTTTGCTGCCAGCAGAGTCATTTTCAGCCTTTAAAATTGAGCACAGGGCTAATTTGCTACACAGCGCACTCATATACACATTTCCGTCCTGCATATTCATATCACACACACGGTGTATTTGTTTAGCCTGCTTGGGCGATGAAATTCTGAACCTGAACCAGGTAAAGTTTTCCCAGTTTTCTCTTCCTCCATTTTATCTCCAGTTTCTTTTTCTGTATGTTTTCTGGTTGCACTTTTTTAGGTTGTCTTGTGTTGGGATTAACTTCCAGACCTCCTATTTTTTCTCTTCTGTTTGTTTACTACTTCTTCTTTTTTGGACAATTTCTTCTCCTCCTCCTTCCTACTAATTATGATCTACTTGAGAGATGCTGCCTTTACTCTTTCTTGGATCGTTGTATTGTTTTAAATCATGTTTGTCCATTGTCTTTGCTTACTTTTTTATTATCATCATACAGGTCCAGAAACACTCCTTTCTTGTGCTTGCACATGAACAAACCCTTGATGTGAGATTCCTCTGCCTACACGAAGCAGTGGCAGATGTTGGTACTGTTTGTCCATCACTGCTGCATCTTTGTTTCTTTATCTGGACATTGTTCTTATTTATGAAACGAAACATCTGGTAAAAAGAAAGACACAGCCGAGAATACCAGTACTTTCTTTCTTTCTTCTGCGTACGTTTGAATCGAAGCGATTTTTTTCCATATAAACACTTGATGTTGAGAAAAAGGTTTATGCTTCAGTGTGAGCCAGGGAACATTCATCTGGGGACACTGGCAGATGCAGCGTTTTTGTAATTTATCTATGAGTGTGCAGGGTCTCACCACGGTACGGGTCAGGCTGGCTGAGGTCCGGCGAGGTGGCTGACTGAACCGGCAGCTGAGGCACCGGCACCTGACCCCCCATCGAATGTCCTCCACGCAAACCGCCCACACTGCTGCCGTCTTCTCTGTGAGAGCCCACCTGGAGAATAGAGAGGAAAGGCGTGAGGGAGAGTTTCAACGAACAGCTGCTCTGATTCTGTCTACAGTCAGGACTGCAAAACAAAGCATCTTCCAGTTTCTAAGTCCAGATGTAATCTGAGCATTGGTCTACTCTGATGTTCTCCAGGTTCTTTCGTAGAATGTCTTAACTTTTGTCATTTCTGTGGAGGTTTTCTTTACCAGCAGGGTTTTGATCTCATGAGCCTTCTGAATTTAAAGGAGTTTGACCTTGATTAAAAACAACGATATATATGTCTGTCACTTTAATTAATTAAATTTAAGTTATACACTGCCACTTTAAAAAACACTTGCCTTCAGCCACTTCACATTGAAAGGTAACGACTATAATATTAAAGAGAGACCGTCTTTCCTATGAGCAAGCACTTGGCAACCGTGGAAAGGAAGAAGTCTCTTAACATGATGAGACCTCCTACTGAACCAGGATCAGCCATCTACCTCAACCAGTTGAGGGGTGAGGAGACAGAGAAAGGAGAAAAGAGCCCCACAGACAACAAAAAACCACTCTGTAGTTTTTAAACAGGTTAATCATACAAGGTTATATAGCATTTTAACTGGGGACTACTTCTAAAGGCGGATTAGCACACCCTGTTGAATTTGGCAGCAGGATGGCTTATGTTGAGTCCATGTGTGTGTTCATTATAATAAGGAACATGTCACCAAGTGCAACATCTGCAACACTGATGTGTTTTCAATAGTTTTTGGACAACAATGGATTTCTGTGGTTTTGTTACACAGGCAATATCCTTTTAATCAGATCAGTTCGCTGATGGCTTTGGTTATTTTGCATGACTTTCTGACCATAAGAAAAATACTAAACATTACGACATATCACTTGAAAGTCAGTAAGCACTAGTCCACACACTAATTTCTTTATTTTAAGCTGAGTTTTTATCAGTTTCTAACAAGAGTTTTAAAAATCCTTTAGTATGGATATTTATATGAAGCAAATGTATGAATTTCATTTACCCTCTTAAAATCCTCCAGGTCATGGACAACCCACCGAGGTAATGGGATAAGATTTGGGAAAATACTTTTATTACTTTAATTTATTACTAATTAGAGTACTTACTTCATTTCTATTGTCTGTTTATATTAGGAATTTTATGGTATCATTTCACTTTTCATGAAACAAACACTGTAAATTGTAATGAACTCTTCCTTCCTTTCTTCCCTGAGATGTTGTAGTTTTGTCTTTGCCCTGTTGAGGGCAACCTCACCCTTCTAATACACTGAAGATCCCCATCGCTCCTATCTTTCCAATCTCACATGCATCATTCCCATCAGTGTTTTTTTTTTATTATTAATTTTCCATTTTTCCAATTTTCCAGACTCCCTGTTTTCACAAGTGTGTGTGTTCGTGTGTGATTGTGTGTTTCAGTACAGGTTCATATCTCCATGTCTGACATGTATATTTACAGTTTCTTCTTTTTTTGGCTCCAAATTGTGTCTCCTTGTTTTTCATGTGGATTTCAGGGAAATACTGTATGGGTGCGTGTGTGTATGTGTGTTCTTTGCTGAATCCTATCCATCTGTCTACCACACACACACATGTACATGCACACACACATGACAGCACAACAACTGACAATTATCTTAATGCCCATATGTTTAATTGTGGGATTTCTAATTCCCAGAGCACCAAGTAGCTTCCAGCAGGGACTCACTGTTTTGGCACGAGATTGGTTTTTTTTTTTAAGTGTGTGTGTGCGTGTGTGTGCGGGCTTGTTTGTGTGTGATGCCAGCTTTCTCATGGCATCCTGTGGTTCTGGTCTCTTTCTCACCCTCCCTTCCCTGAGCTTTGTTTTACTTTGAACATTTCAGCGGGGCAGTTGATAAATATGAATTATGATGATGGGTATGCTGTAAAACAGTCCGATATGAATGTCGGGTACAGACCTTACACACCAATCAAAGCTGAATGGCAGCTCAAACTTTGCATAGACACACTGTTATAATGAGCCTATTCCGTGCTGCTATTTTATTCGTTCCCTCAGCCTGACAAAGTGTTTGTGGTGTTTTGGGAGTGGATATGTTACCCTGACCAATCAGCAACCAGTGACGTATCCATTTGGCTGATGTCATCTGCAGTCTAGATGTATGTATTAGTGGTTCAGGTCCACCTTCTTATGTAGTGGTTTATAAATTTAATATTGACTTGGCCTGATTCCATAATGAGGGGTTTAAATGAAGCAACCATTCTCACCTGGCTTGTTCTCATCCTTCATCCATTTTATTTGTATACTTTCGTTGCAGTTTAATAGTTTTAATGTTTCCCTAAATGCATGTGTTTTAATAGTCCTCTGTGCACAGGGCACCCATGCAAAGGTGGTAAACTTGATATCACTGGGCCATACTACATATATAAAGGTTGAATGAATTATATAAGACTTTTTCTGGGGTGTTGCTAGCAGCAGCTAATGAAGCGTTGATTCGCTGGTCTCAGGCTGAGATGAAGAGCAGGCTGCAGAAGTCTGGTGAGCAAATTTCTGAAAACTTTTCCAAAGACACCGACTGAAAGTGAAGTCACTTTAGGCAATTTATCATGCCGCTTGCTCAGGGATTTACACGTTTTTTCACATATGCATTCCTTGCTAAGACCAGGAAATGAACTTTGATGTGTAAAATCCCCCCATACAAAACTCTGAGCTGCTGATAAGCTCAGCATCAGCTGGCCCCAGCAGGTTCCTTCTTGTGTCACTAAACTGCAGGTTATGTGATTCTTCAACTTCTGTAAGAACATATATGCACCGTGAAATCGGCGCTCCTAAAAGTCTTTATGATCAGTTGCTGCACCGTGTGCTTCAGTTGGTATTAGCGTAAAAAACACATGACACTCAAAATAAAAGCAGGACCAGGATTCCAACTTGGAAAGTAGAAAGCACATCCAGCTAGGAAATCCCGGATGCTGCATTGGTAAATAGACATCATGTTATGTGTTGCTTTTCTAGTCATCCATTCACATATACATGCATACAGAGCTTTAGAAATCACTCAAACACTGGCGGATGCATCGGTGCAATCTGGAGTTTATTGCCCTATGAAATCTGGACATGCACGCTAGTGCAAACATTTACTTAAGTCCAACAGAAGCTGTTTTCACAAATTTACTCTGTGACAATTTGAGGACAAGTCAGGACATTTTCCACATGCAGCACATGGCAGGGACTGCTTTAAACGGCATTGCACTCCTGGACGTGCTCCATGTGGTTTAGGTGAGGAAGGTGCCTGAGGTGCAGGAAGAAGGACATATGATCCCCACTTGCTAGAGAAAAATTTACCAGACAATTAACTTTGATTTTCGCGTATCAGCACAATCTGACGTCACATAGGCTTCTTACTGGGGAAAGACCAGTTAATATCTGCTGGGGATTATCTAGAAAAATTATTTATTTTAGTGCATGTTTGAAGGCTACAGTTGGGGAAACAGTGTATATGGATTGTGCAGATGACAGAGCAACACAAATGTATTTTTATTGTTTTTCCCTTTTAAATAAGTACCCAATGACATCACACTTTTTCCTTCAGCTTCTAATACTTTTAAAGACGATGAGGTCTAGAGGTGGTGTTACACATTGCTGTCAGTTTCAGAAAATCAGCTTTTAACTAGATCAAATCTTAACGGTGAAGGTATGTTTTGACATATATTTTAAATGTCTTATATGCTGTGCTTCACTAGTTCAGTTTTTATGTATCCTAGGATAACCATAGTGTAAATAAGGTTGTTTTGAAAACCAAATCCCTCTGTCTGCCTGTTAATCCAGCTGGCTGACAGCGAGGTCTTGCCCACCACATGCCAAACTCCCCTCTCGCTCCGTGCAAATATCACAAAATGTCGACAGGCTTGTCAGCATGGGTGTGTGTTTCTGTGCGCGCATGTGTGTGTGTTTCAAACTGAGCGCCCTCCACCTATCCGTCCATACGTCTGCTTGCTCCCTTATTTATTGTTTGCCTCTCGTCTTTCTTTCTGTCTTTTCTTTTCCGTTCTCTGCCTTTCATCACCGCCTGGATTCCCAAATGTAAAATGGCAGCAGAGAGAGAGAAACGGAGAGGGTTTCGTACATTTTTAATGGAGGGCTTTTATATTTCAACAAGCCTTCCCTGTCTCTTCCTTAATTTAGTTCAACGAGGAGAGAAGATGAGGAGACAGATGGAGGAGAAAAATATAAATAAATTACACATAAACTGATCTGCTGCTGGTGTAAACCCGATAGATACCACAAGGTGCAGCCACACCCACTTAGGCACCATTCTTCAGGTTTAAATATAATATCAGCTTTTCAACAAACGGAGATGTCAGAATGTCCCTGAATGCAGCAGGGAGACTTTTAAAAACAGTCACGAATTCATTAACATGTCACAACAACTTCGTAACAGACAAAATTAATTTTCCAGTTTTCACATGATAATGCAACTTTGATTAAACATAAAAATAGAAAAATATACCTCTGTAGGTTTAATTCTGATTGACTATAACTAATAAAGAATGGCTGCCTTGAAGAAGAGAAGTCATTATAAATGTAATGAATATGATTTAAATCAGCAGTCCCCAACCCCCGGGCCTCGGACCGGTACCGGTCTGTGAGTCGTTTGGTACCGGGCCGCGAGTGTTGAGGCTCAGGTGTGAAATGTATGGTTTTCAGGGTTTTTATCGGTTTTCAGCGTTATTTTGTTATCGTTTTTATCGTTAACTCTGTTTTCCTGGGTCTTTTCACGTGTGTTATGAATAAATCTTCTTTTCTTCGGTACCGGTACTAGTTTTATTTTGTTGTATTTATCCGCAACACCTTAAAGGCCGGTCCATGAAAATATTGTTGAGCATAAACCGGTCCGTGGCGCAAAAAAGGTTGAAGACCGCTGATTTAAATAACCAACTTCCCCTCAGGGCCCAGTGACACAGGCCTAGAGACTGGTTGGCAACATTCTGTCAACCACACGTCACTAGGGAAAAATGTGGTCCTTAACCAGCTGGCAAACAGTTGCTGGTAGCAGCTAGGTAAAATTAATCAAAAAGAGGTTTACAGTGCTGCAGCTACACTGAAAAACCTCCAAATGTCTCTAGACAACTACAGGTGACTGTGGCAATGTGTTAGCAACCAAAGCAATCACAAAAAAGTTTCTGGTGGATCTCACTCTTTGAAGCAGATTTTTCCCAGCAACAGCAGGAACCATTCGGTAACCAACTGGGAAATACATATTTTTCCCTAGTGACCAGAGGGCACAAGTGGCTCAACGGCCAGTCTCTCATCCTTTATCCCAGTGATCCCTAAACTTTTATATGAACTAAAAAAGTAAACAGTGCCTCCATAAGTCTCTGCTTCTCTCGCTGTGTACAAGCTAAGCAACCACTGCAGCTGCTAAAGCCACAACGCTTGTGCAGGAGGAGGCCGGGGTGGATAGATCAGTCAACATCCTGTTTCATATATTTTAACAGAAACCCAGACTCCCGAATACCTACCTAAGAGCTTTTGGTAGATACTAAGGAACTACTGCTGGTTTACACTGCGTGAGGCTTTGTGGTTAGGCATTCAGACGGTACTGCTGAAGGAAATACAGTAGCAGACTTTGTCATACCCAGGCTGGTGAATGTTAAGAGGTTCAAGTTTAAAAAGTTCCCAGATTTATAAAAAAATTAAATAAAAATCAAACAATAAGCTGATGGATAATGTCTCAGTCTGACAGGCATGTGTACGTTTGTTTCCGTTTAACTATTTGACAATCATTGGTATGCAACACATTTCCATCGCACCTAATAAGGGCTAAAAGGGTTTGTTCGGCAAACCTTTAGGCAAAGAATTACAGTGTAAAAATTCTACATTAGTAACAATATAAGGATATTGGAAAAATTTGTTTTAATGTCATCCTAAAATAATCTTATCTGATTTTATCCCTGTTCCAACAACATTAATTCCATTATTTTATGTACTGTATAAATGTTCTTGCAATGAACCAAGCAGAGTCAGAGACAAACATAAAGGCAAAGGTGCTGAGTACCTGTCATCTGCAATGCTACTGATCAGTGGGATCAGTGCACTCTTTTAAAATGAGTGTGCGAATCCAATGATTGCGCAGGAAGATGAAGGAGAAGAGAAAGAGGAGAATTTCTGGGTCACGGGATGACACACATTTCTCATGCAGTCGTAAACAGGAGGGAGAAGTCTGCCCCTGCTGCTGCGGTCACAAATCCGAGAGAAGGAAAATAAACTTTGCATCTCTGTAAATTGTAATATTTCACCCTGCATTAGTTGGATTCCTGCAATTTCCATTTGTCATTTTCAATTATTGTTGAAAAGCAAAAAGAAAACCAACTCTGCAAGATAAAATTCAGAGCACAGAGCAGGAGAGGAGATAACATAAAGCAGGGTGTCCAGTGTGGTGTCCCAACCTTAGCATGTTGGTAACTGCGTCCTCTTATGTTATTTTTGTTACAGTCGTGTTTTGTTAGATTTTAGTGACTGAACTACTTGGTTAACCTAAAGCTAAAAAAACATTCAAAGGAAATCTCTTCATTTGTTGCTTCTTTATGATAAAAGTGGAAAAAAAGCAAAAACAGAAAACGAGGAAACATCTTCCAGTAAATATAAGAAAAAAGAAAAACCCTCACACCTCTGTGACGTGTTTTTAAAGACATGCTAAATCACTGTGAGACCCAAAAGTAAACCACTCGGTTACAATGCAACACTCTTCTGTAGCTGTGATACACATTTGCTAATGAAACTGTAAATAAACTTGAACAAGCGCACACACTGCTACACATACTGGAACATTGAACACAGCCTTTCCTCTGTGCACACTACACAGACACACCCAAGACACACACACACACATCACAACACACACACATTGCACACACACACACACACACACACACACACACACACACACAAACCACACACGACACAAACACACACACACACACACACACACGCACACAGTGTAATGAGCAGCCTGTCCAGCAGGGGAAACTACAGTGACATTTTCCAGTGGTGTGACATGTATGCATTTTTTCCCCAATTTCCATTTAATTAATGGAGTGAAGGACGACAGACTCCTTGTCACTTAAAATGCCGTTTAAATATAAGACATGAAACAGAGGAAAA
The DNA here is from genome assembly GCF_018398535.1 of Haplochromis burtoni. Taxonomy (NCBI): domain Eukaryota; kingdom Metazoa; phylum Chordata; class Actinopteri; order Cichliformes; family Cichlidae; genus Haplochromis; species Haplochromis burtoni. The sequence goes on from NW_024582412.1 coordinate 2,343,586, forward strand.
TAGGTGGACAGAAATGGAATTATGTCATGTGGAAAAATGTTGTTCTTGTTATTTTTTCCTCTTTTGGAGCAAATTCCATCAGGATGATCTGTTATTTCTGTTTAAAAAATAACCCAACTTTTTACTTGTAGTCTTAAGTACTTTACCTTTAAGATACCAACAGATAAATTACAAAGAAAAATTTGTGTAAACATTTAACAGTTACTGTGTTTAAATCTAAAAGTGCAGCTTTGCAGCTTTCACCCTTTAACTTTTTGAATGTAACTTTCTTTACGTTATATGCACTGTTGACATGCACTGCTTCTTTAATAGATTCAGTGTATTTAGCTACATGTATGTAAGATTTTCAGATCTGAATCTAGGACAGCAGCTACTTTTTGCAAAGATGTCCATAATAATTAAAATATCTTTTTTTAAAATATTTTTTTCTTTTTCCTTAATTTATGTATATAAATATAGATTAGAATATTAAAGCTGATGAAGTTCATTTATTTTATACATGTACTATTTTTCAATATTAAGCATACTTGCTATGTTCCTATTACTTATTTGTAATATGAGTATTTATTAAACAATACAAAATGAAATTGTTGTCCCATTTGGATTTTCATATAAACATGGATAAGATTTATGCATGTTCCATTGCTTCTGCTTCAAAACTATGTTGTATCAAGTAATTATCCAGGTTGTTACAGTTTATTTATCTAATTATCTTCATGAACAAGAGGCTGAACACAAATACCCAATGATCATAACCTCATTCTCTCATAAATTTTCATAATACACTGCAGAGCTGTTGAACAGAGCGCAAAGGCAAAGTGTTTTAACCCAATTTTACGACCATATAAGCAGGAAGGAAACTACCTATGTTCTTTTGAAATAAACCATATTTAAAGCATTTAAACATTTTTTCTTTTCATTTCAGTTTTTTGCTGTGCAGTCAGCACATCACTTCCATTTTTACACCTATTTTGAGGCATCATGGCCAGCAGTATGGGGCCACTTGCACATTACAATTCTACTCTATATTATAACTGAAAATGCCATTAAAAACCAGGCACATTAATCTGCTCCAGCCTCGACTCTTCTGGGAAGGTTTTCCATGAAAAATTTTAGGCCACAGGGATTTGTTGGAAGCATACCATTGTCTGAAAAAAACCACGGTGTGCCTTAACATGGAGATTGTAACTACTATTGTAAGGAGGTAAATGGGGGCAGTAGATTTCTATCAGCTTATATGAATGAATTTAGTGTTGCAGATTATTAAAAGACATAAATGTGTTTCACAGCACTGATGCAGATTATGATCCATTTCACTTTACTGTAACCCTGCTTAATGGAGGGAGGAAGAGAGGCTTTTCTCTCTTAACCTTTCCCCTCTTTTTAGAGACACCCTCCAAACTGAGCCAGGATGCAGTAAAATAATGAGCGTGACTTAAACACATCACTGGCAGGCAGACTGCAGAGACAGAAAACAAACTCTAAAACCTTCAGTGAGAGTCTGGGGAGCACAGTCTTTTCTTCCTCTCCAATTTGTTTTAAATCAGATCACATTTAGTTAAATGTCACATCACTTTGCTGCTCATCTGCTTTGTTGGCAGCATGCAATGATGGGATCAAGCTACTTTGATATCAGCCCAGTGATGGTCCAAGATCATTTAAGTCACTTGAATAACAGCATGCCTAAATGACAGAAGGGAAAATGTTGGAACCCATGAGCTAACTTCTGTCTTTACATATTTTAATTTGTGTGCATGATGCACTGATGCTTATGTACTGTATATGTCTCCCCCTCTCACATCAGTCTACCACCTGTTTTCCCAGAGTTATGACCTCAGCTTGCAGGCGTCTCTGCCTAACACTGCCAAACTACATACAGCTGTGAGTATGTGTATGTGTGTGTGTGTGTGCGTGTGTGTGTGTGTGTGTGCAGCAAGAGAGAAAGAGAAGTAAGTACATCTAGACAGCAACATCAAAACAAAAAGGACAGAGAAAAATATGTAATAATACAAAGTAAAATGAGACAAAGGTGTGTGTGTGTTTGGGAAAGAAATGATTAAAAACAGACACAAAACAGAGTAGTCACATGTGTAGGGGAGTAAATGGAAAAAAACAAAAACAAATGAGAAACAAAGAGTGAAAACAGAAGAGGAGGGGGACTAGGAAAAGAAAGACAGGAAAGGGAAGAAATAAATTGAGGAAAAGGGTGGGAAGGGGAAGGAAGAAAGGTAGGAAAGGAGCGATAGTGCATGCATGCATATAGAAAAAGTAGTCAGTCTCAGTGCAAAGACAATGGAGTCATTTTGGAGATGACATCACCCCTTCCTCTCTCACTTGTTTCTTTTTTTCCCTGCATTTCTATGGAGTCACTTCCTTCCAAACTTCCTGTTTATGCTGTACACACACCAATAAATTTCCACAATGCCTTTGTGGCTAATTTTCCAAAACGTTCATTAAATTAAATTATGAGTACATGGAGTTTATTTGTCCAAACCTATGACAATATCCCTTAACTATATTCAATGACAAGCTAAGATGTTTACAGGAGAGCCTGGTTTTATTACACAGACCACAATACTCGCCTCCTAGGTCACAGTCTTTGTCAGTCATGCTTCTATTTGCTAAAAATAAATCCAGCATTGATTAAATCAGCATTTTGCTGCTGTGGCTTCAGAGACGTGCAAAAGGTGTCCTTTGCATCTGACGCAGCGATGTCTTATTTTAAGAGACAGTTTTCAGAAGCAAACAAGTCAACATGTGGAGTTTAAAGGGTTTATCAGCCGGGGAACTGGAGTTTGAAGCTTCAACATTGTGCTGTGAAGTCAGAAGCTATCTTAGATGGATGAAAGTTGGAGTACTAAGTTAAAAGCTAGCAACACTAGCAAGTTTGATTAGCAAGCTGCATTCATAAACAATATGGCTGCAAAGAAGAGACACAGTTAATTAGTGCTAAAGTAAAAGACTAGAACTGAGAAACTACCCTAAGAGGGTAAGACTGATTTTTGTACCACACTGTAAATTTGGGCATTTTAATGCTTGAGTCTGTGGAGATTGGCTCACTTTTGAAGGCAGCCTAAAGTGACAGCTGGAGGAACTGCAGTATTTGTTGACTTCATTTTTTGTGCTACATTTCGCTCACCTTTTACTTCTGCTTTCACTCACCTGTTAGCTTTGGTCACTAAAAACAACTTGGTAAACTTGAGGCTTGGATTTATATTTGCCTCTGGAAACATTAGCACCATTAAAAAATTATCTAGTACATTGAAATGTGATGCCAACAGGTTACAAGCGTCCATATGTGACAGTTTTGGAGTGAGAGACCTGTTATAGTACAGATGCCAAAACACACTGTGCATCTCTGTAAGACACCAGCAGCTTTGACAAAATGCAAGAAATTGACACCATGGGAATAAAAAATGAGCTGAATGTTTACATCTGTTCACACAAGTGAAGACTTTCAACACAATATTTTTCAAAAAATTTCACACTTATATCAATGTTGAAGATCGCATTCATCACACAGGTAGCTGCAAGAGAACTTTAAGCCAGTTAACATCTTATAAAAAGGTCTCAATTTATTTTCCTTCGCTTCTGCAGAAATGTCCAATAAGGACTGGTTTAAAATGAAAAGAAACAGTTTGGGAGACCCCGTGAAGTGATGTGACCCAGTCAGAGGGGGTGTGATGTGTGCAGTTACAGAGCTGCTGTGTTTTCAGTCTTACATTAATGAGTCTATTTTTCTATCAGCCAATAATCCAAAGCCTGAATAAACACACACACATGGGTCCTAATGACAACACAGGGAGTCATTTATGAGCTTCTGTGTGCGTGTGTGCTTTAAAGAGCCCGAAAGTAAACACTGTTTTTCAGCACTCATCCGTCACTTCATTTTCATTCTCTTTTTCCACCGGCTGCTTACATATAAAAACAAATCCAAAATGTATTTGGATTAGTTTTGCTATTAATCCCAAAAGTAGTTTAGAAAAATATTAACCTTAACAAGAAGTGAACGCAAAATGTTTTCCGGGGCTGAAATTCCAAATCACTTCATGAAGCATAATGCCAAGTTTGTATCTGGGGACGTCCAAAGAGCAAAGAAGTGCTTAGAATGATCTCCAGATGAAGCGGAAAAGTAGTTTGCAAGTATTTCCCTTCATTTTAAGCCAGCAAATTTAACAGCAAACTTAAAATTACGTCACGTCAAACGCATTTTTTCATGTCTCTCAAGTCTAACAGAAACTTTTAAAATGTTTTTAGAACTTAAAATCTGAATATCAGCCAAAGTCTGTGAGTAGTTTTTTTTTTCTTAAATATATGAACAGAGACATCATTAAGCTTCCTATTAATTTGCAGGATTTATCATTATTATATCATCCTCTTATTGACTTTGTTTAGCGTACAATTTAAATGTCTTTTGAAATCAGAATACCAAACTGACCTATTTGGTTTTATTTTGGTAAAAACTATTTGATGACAGTAGCTGCATAACACTAAAACCTACCTGTCAGTTTCTCCACAAATACTATCCCCAAAACTAGTTTCTAAACCTGAACATCAAGCTAATAACCCACAATTCACAGGGTACAGTAATTTATTACTGTACAGGTAGAAAGTGACACATTATTTTTGCCATTGTCGGCATCACACAAAATAATGGGTATTAAAAATTTACTGACTAATGACAAATGTGACCATTACGTTGAGCAAAGTTTGTGTGAGGTCCCTTTAGGCAATCATTGTATGCACGTTTCATTAAAATCTGACTAATACTGTAGGAAGGAGTAGCGTTTCTAATGATTTGTGGATGGATGGACACACGAAGGATGCCTTGCCCTTTTCTCTTCACGATGCTAATAGCAGTGAAATAGTGACTTTCTTGTGCCCAGCTTTGGTCCCAACCAACATGCCTTCAAAGCACAAGCTAAAAGAGGGAAACGTCCCCAGTAGATCAGCAGCTAAGACTTCTCTGCACAGCTTAAAAATGACACATCCTAATTTGACTCATTATTAAACACTTTGAGGTTTATTAGAAGCATTTGCGTGTGTAATCTAGTTCAACAGCGCTTCACTGGGGCTAGCCCTCCTCATGTGATGGATGAAATGTTTGAAACACTTTGTACACCAACAACTGCTGTAATGTCACCAAGTAGAATCAAAACTTTCTGTTTAAGCTTCATAAAAACAGAGGTTGTTGTGTTGGGTTAAAATAGGCTGCCCACGTGTTCCTAATAAAACGCATGGTGAGGCTAAAGAAGCAGGAAGGACAAATAAAAATACGACTGTACGCAGGAAGACCGACAAAACTGGACGACACCTATGAAACTCTGAGCTGCAGTATAGAGAGACAGCTGGGCAGACATGCGTGAGAAGAAGATGATCTCTAGGGAAGCCAGCCAGCACACACACCAACGCACACAACACGCCCTTCAACCACAGGTGCTCTCCATTTAGAAAACAACACTTCAAAGTAAATACTTTAACAAAGAACAGAGACAGAGGGACAAAGCTCCTGAACTACTGTAGTGGGAACACAGCAAAGTGCTGCTGGCATCCCCTACAGCCTGCTGTGCTCATTACAGCCACAACAAAACATTGTTGGATCAAAAACACTGCCAAAAAAACAGGCCTGCAAATGAGGAGTATTTGCAAACTTTGAAAACTAAAACATGATGTCTTCAAATATCTTGTTTCTCACATAATACATAAATACAACTGTGGCGGTTTCAAAGAAGAGAAATTATGTTTTCTATTACGTTTAGAATTTGTTTTGTGGAATCTCCTTAAGGAGAAGAGGACGAGGTGGTCCTCAAAAACACGGAAATCTGTTTGCGGAAGCCAGCCGAGGGGCAGCCAATAGGAATAAAGGGAGCTTATAAGAAGGGGGCCTTACAGGGACAGGAGCTAAAACAGTTTGTGTCATAAACACTTAAAACAACATAAACGGCCATCACAAGGTAAGTAAGGTTTTTTGGGTTTTTTTGAATTACGCAAAGTCTAAATATAACAATGTGGAGTTGGAAATGCACATAATTTGACTTTAAAGGTATTCTTGTAATATAAGATATTCCATATGGTGTCGAAGTGGACTCAACATAAGTTGAAAAAGGGCCATGCTGTAATTTTTTGTAATACCAATTTGTACCGCAGGATGGCGCAGTGAGTCACTGAAGCCCTTATTTACACATGTATGTCACTGAGAGCGCATATTTATTGTAAATACAAATATAGATGAAGCCGACAAAGCCTGTTGAAGATATGGTGGTAGTAAAAGCTAGCAGGCAGTCCACGCACAAAATCGTGTTAAAACATTGCGCCCTGGTGGTGAAGGTTTTTGTTAAATTCTGCAGAGGGTGATTACAAAAAGCACCTTTAATGTGACTACAAGTGACAAGAACTTTGAACTAACAGACAGAAAATAGCTCATTTCAGATACTGCCCGAGCTTTAAGACGTAAACAACGCAGGTTTGGCTGAAGATGTTCAAGCATCTGGAATTGTTTATACTGTGTACTGTATTTTATAATAGGCTTTCTCTCGCCCTCCTACATCTCCTTATGTCACACAGCTGTTTTGTTCTTTATGTTTATTGTTTCAAGTTGAAAAAAGGGCCCCAAAGTCTTAAATATGGAAAACATTACTGCTGTCTCACTTCATGTTTTCAGTTTAAACCTCCTCTCCATTCATGTTTGCTCTCATCTCTTCCTCACATTTTTTCAGTTGTGTGAAGTTTCACATTTTCTAAGTGACTTTTAAATATACAAATCTGGTCTAATTAACAGCACAAAAGGAAAGGCTGTTTTTAAGTTTTATTTTTAGAGTCCTGGGAGCATGAATCAAGTTTCATTAAATATCTTGTAAGCCTGTTTTTTAAAGAATCACATGCCTCTGATTATCTGTGTTGAAGTAACAGAATTTCTGTCCGTTTGTAAGATATTCTCTTTTACTTGTAGGCTAAAGTCTTTGGTGAAGCTCCAGAACATTTAAGCAATGCTTTCTTTTTAACTCCTACAAGACTTGACTTCACAATGTGCCTGGTTCTACTAACCATGACATCACCACAGCATAGACAGAGTAACTCAGGTCCTACCATGAGGGAGTGTCTGTTAGCCGATAGCAGCCCCGTTCCATATCCGCTGCCCAGAGCACCCATGGCGCCATTGTGCGTGTGTGCGGCCCCGATGAGGCCGTGCATGTCTCCGTGACCGCTGGCCATACCCGTTGACGGTCCCACCGCGTGGCTCCGCAGTACGTGAATGGCATCGTCCAAACGCTCCAGGCGGTCCTCGATGCGACTTTGCTGCAGAGTGAAAGGACAAAAAGAGATAAGAAACCTGCTAAATGTTCCTTTAAACTGGTTTTTTTTGTGCAGGACATCTCAAAACCTTGAGAAACAAAACTGCTTTCTACCACCTGTGATAGGTAATTAGAGAAAGTGGAAAAATACGGTTTGGGGTGAACTGACCGATGATCACAGGTGTTTTAGTGTATGTATGTGCTCACCAGAGAGTGCAGTGGAGCCTCGTAGTTTGGCGATGATGCTCCCTGCCCGCCATTCCTCGACCAGACGGCTGAACTGGCAGCTAGGAGAGAGGAGACAAGGACACATCATGTTGAGATGGAGAGGTCCGAGGCAGATTAAAAGCAAGGGCAACTTGAGAGAATTCAGACCAGAGGCGGATATGAGTAGGTGATCGGGATGGGAATTCAACTTTTTTTCTGCTTTTTTACAGTGCAAGCTGACATGTCTTCATTTGTATGTGTTCTTTGATAGGCCCAGTGCACACTGGATACACACCGACCCTCCGTGACCCTGCAGAAAATGGCTGGATGTCCGTGTGGAATAGAGCCAAAACCTCTGCTTTTATATGTCAAAGACAGAAGCCACTCGACGTGCAGCACAAAATGCCAGACAAAACGTCTTTACACACGAGGAGACCCTTTAATCGTATCCACTCGTGGTGCTCAGACATAATAGGCACAGAGACGAGGAAGAGGAGACAAAAACAAACCAACTCATATCTCATAGCAAAAATGCTAATATCAGGCTTTTGTCTTTGAAAAGGTACAAGTGGTTGATTAGCATGGGCCCTCTGCAGAATAAACAAGCTTTGTGTTCCTGCTCGTCTCTGCTTTTGTGCTGGTTTTCACTCTGAAGGGCCACATCTGAATTGAAAGGTCTCATTAGCTGGTAGGCAGAGGAGACACAGCGACTTGTGCAAATTTACATTAATATGAGTTTCTGAGAGACGACAGGCCAGTATGTGTAGTTCTTTCAACAGATGACAGAAGAGACAAGAATGGGCTGTGGCCGGTGAGCATGTTAGCCAGTTTGGAATGTGCTAGAAGAAACTGGTCTCACAGAAATGTGTAAAATGACCATGAGAACCACCTTCACCATCATTTAGTTGCATTTAGTCACAACTTTTAGAGGTCAGCTTGGTTAGGTGCTTTAACCCTTTTTAGCCTGACACTGAACACGTCCATGAGAGCATTTTTACATGCTGTAGCTGCTATGCATCAATACAACCGTTATATCGCAAATTTTAACAATATGTATGTAATCCAGCTTCCTGTAAAGGAAACAGGGTCTTGAGAGCAGAAGTTTCTAAATTTGGGAAGTCTGTTAAAGCTTATAAAAGCTTTTTTTGGTCAGATTTGGATCTTTTCCTAAATCTGACCAGGTTTTGGTGGTACCCAAGTCTAACCAAGCAATGAATAATCTTGTCATATGGGCTATAATTATTCTTGAAACAATTTAGTGGTCAATACAGTTAGCAAGCAACCAAAAGGTTGCTGGTTCAATTCCAGACAAAGTCACAAATCCCCTTTCAGGGTTGTATTGGGAACGGTAATACTCCGCCAGAACAAACATGGAGAAGCTAAAAACAGCTTGTTATTGTACCTTAAGAGGCTTTTTGGAAGGTGCTGCTGTTGCACCTACGCTGGGGCTACTTATTTGTGTTTTGTACTGTAAAACAGTGGTATAAAACCTGATAGCAACACTGAATACAGGTATGCCCAGCAAATTCATATTTTTATTAATATCACTACACACTTTGAAATAAGGTGACACTTGAATGTCCCATTTCTTGTCTTACTGACCACTCAATGCTTTAGCTATCTCACATCTGCACCTATGGTCATATTGGCATAAGAAAAACCTCAGGAAGGTTAATGCGTAAAAGTTCTTACATTGCTAACTTCGGCTCCCAAAGACACAAGCAGAATAAAACTTGTCCAAATTAATTTGAAAGAAAGAGTCTAGTATCTTCTTGTCTCTCAGAAAGGGGAATATAAATACCTTGGTCCAATAATCAGACCTAGGAAGTGCTTTGGTGGCAGAAATATAAAGCTATTTCTGAGAGTACAGAATTTTACTCAGAAAGGTTAGGGAAGAGATGTATGCATACCATTTGACTTCTGGAAAGTACTTTATACTGTGGCCAAATACATTTAAATAAAAGTCAATCTAAAAATAGACATTAAGCTACAGTAGATTTCTCGATTTAAGAAAATTCTGCTCCCAAGACCCTGTTTGCTTCAACAAGAAATTGGATTACAAAATGATGGCTAGCAATGAACAGAAGTTTTAGTAACACGGTTTGGCCACCAGGCAAAAATCTATCTTGAAGTCATGTGTGAACATGGAGGGACTGAACCGCTAACTAACAACGTAACAACTGCTAAAAGTAATTATTTTAATGTTCATTCAAATTCATAATTTACCATCTATGCTGATCTATAATGGTTGAACCTGCCCATGTTGGAACCTGCCCAGGCGGTTAAAGATCCCTTCTTTCCTCCTCCCTTTTTATACCTCTCCTCCTCCTCCTGTGTTTGTTTCGGCTCTCTTCTTTTATTCCCCCTTCTCTCTCCTTGAACCCCTTCCATTCCCCTCTCTGCCCTCACCGCCGATCTCTTCCTTGTAACTCTGATCTCATCTCATTAGCACGTTTCTCTTTTTCATTGTCTTCCCACTTTGTCTCGCAGTCGTTTCTCTCCCCTCTCCTTTATTCATATTACATGCTCATTTCCATATGCTAATTAATGAATAATCACCTGGGTACATTCATGTGCAAATACAAATATATGTATTAAACGGCAGGGTAAATTATTCCGAGTCCAATGCTGTAAAACACCCTTGCAAAATTAGCCTTGGATATCAATTTGCATGTAGTTTGCTCTAATAGGCTTCATTTCTAATTTGTAAAAAGTGGAGTAACTCTGACACAATGATAAACACCAATTATGGTTTAGCAGGCAATATCCTAGACAGCTACAATGACGAAGAGAAGGAGGAGGAGGAGGAGGAGGAAGAGGGGAGGGGGACTGTGTTTGCAGAGCCGGTAGGTTTGTGAACGATTTGTCGAAGTGGTGCTCGTAATTAAAGCTATCAGTCACAAGGCGCGGCGGCGAACTATCAAACGGTGTGTGTAGCAGCGACAATTAGAGACAAATTCGACACAACTATTATTAGGAAAAGTCATTTTTCACTTTAAGGAGCAGCTAGAGTTTACAGCATCCACAGAGAGAAAGAGTAATTGGTGGAAATAGGAGAGCGAGGAGGGGTGCAAAGAGGAGACAGCAATTATTAATGCCTTATTTTGGCTTTGTCTTATGACAAGAAATTGCACTTTTGATAAGGAAAGAAATCCCTAGTTTATTCAATTAAATATATAGTTTCAGTTAGTGTTTTAAATATATTTTGGATAACTTAATACTCTCCTCATCCCCAGAGCTGTATTAAAGATTTAAGGTTTCAGACCAGTCGAAACAACCCAGTGCTGTTAACTTAATTCTGAAGTGCTTTCAAACTTCAAGTCAGAGGTAACCTTCAGCCAGTGCAAACCTTTTTAGAGAATCTGTATTTTTTTACACTAGGTAAAGTCAAGGGGTTCATTAAATAACGGTTAAACTCACAGAGTCACAGAATCATATTAATACATGTAATGTTGATAATTTATTAAAATGTGTTATGTCTGTAGTTGATACATATTCATCTTATACTGGGAAAAAATGGAAATGCAAATGAAAAAATAGTTTGAAATCTTTAAAATTAGTATTATTTAAAGAGTTTAACGAGCAGTATTTGTAGGTGTTGTGAAAACTTCCTTACATTTGTCACTATGTGGAAGTGTGGGGTTCCACTTGTAAAAAAAACAATAAATTCAATAGTTTTATCACAAAAAAGTGTCACTATTTATACCACTATTTCCAAAGTCTCACTATATGAAATTTAATGAGCTGGTTTATTTTAAAAGAATGCAAATAATGTTAATAATGATAGAAAAATCAAAGTTGCTTTCAAACTGTGTACAGAGAAAATATGTTTTTTCTTTGAAATTTCACTGCAGAAAAAGCTAAAAAGAAAGTGGCTGAAAGAAAAGTGTTTCTATTGTTAGTTTTAGATTATTGAATAATGCTTACATAAGTACAAAAATGTGTACCGTATTTCCCGGACTACAAAGCGCACCTAAATATTAGCCGCGCAAGCTAAAATCAGGGGAAAATCCTGTTTTGTACATACATTAGCCGCACCTGACCAAAAGCCGCAGGTGTTTCAATGTTGACTTATCATATGTAAGAGAATATGCACAAAGGGAATTGTCAGGAAAGAGATGGCTGTTTGGAGACACATCACTTTTATTAATATTTTGAAAAACAAGTTATGGGTACATATTTGCACATGTAGTACATAACAGTAGCCTACAGCACACCAGAAAAATAGATTCAGACTACCTTTTAGGCTCAGGTGCAGTGACACAGCTTTAACAAGAAGAAAAGTCAGTGATTCACCACCATCTTTCTCTTCTTCCTGCGCACTAAAACCACCAAAGTCCTCTTCTCCAGTGTCGGATACAAACAGGCTCAGGATGGCTTCGTCATCCACTCTTCTTCTCTCCTTCGTTGTCACTTTCAAAACCAAAGAAATCCTCATTGTCAGTGTCAGAGTCGAACACCCTCAGAAGGGCCGTGGCGGTGTCCTCCTCTCCATCATGCAGCAGTCCAGCCCTTCAAAATCCGTTGGTGATCGTGGATGTTTTCACACTTTTCCACGCTGTCAAAATCCACCGGTGGAGTTGGGCATAACTTGCTTTTTGGGCATAACTTGCAAGTTTATCGCCGCTCATCATCCACGACTCCCGCTGAACGCGTACCGCTACTTTGAAGTTTGTTTTTCGCGCTACTTCGTACGGCACTACGTTGCCTGGCGGACGGACATGTGACTAACATACCACTCTTGAACCCCGATCCTTCTGCCAGGCAATGTAGTGCCGTACAACAGCGGAACACACAAAACAAATCGTCTTACGATATGACAAAAATCACGGACAATCCATAGAAAAGCCGCACCTGACTAAAAGCCGCAGGGTTCAAAGCTTGTGCAAAAAGTAGCGGCTTATAGCCCGACATTTACGGTATTTGTTAGTGTTATGATGTTTATTTGTGTTTAGGAACTGTGATTTGGTTTCCAGAGTTTGTGTGACCAACTGTTAAATTCGGTTAGCAGTGGAGCAGCACGACCATGACTCCTGCAGCGGATAATCAGATTGAAGTGCCAAGAGTAGCAAAATTCAACAAAGCTGTTTTGTTGTTCTAGTTTATGACATTAAAAAAAAAAACAAATTAAGGCTTCACAGATGAGAATGTGTGCGATTAGAGGATTTTACTGCAATTTAATAAGAAATCTTTCTTACAAGATCACATGCTTCTTTCAGGCAAACTGAAAGCGTCTAGAGGGTTGAGTTAGCCAAGCTCAAATCAAGTTACCAAAGAGGCAAGTCAAAAGTCACGTGGGACGAGTTCAAGTCAAAAGTCTCATGTCTTGAAAAAGTCCAGTCATTTTAAACACGTATGAGTCAAGTCTCACGTCCATTTATTCAGGTCTTACTCGAGTCCAAGTCTTTAGTCAGCTCTGCTTTTTTCTTCTGTGAGTGTCAGTCTGTGCAGATTTGTGGTTATATAGTAGCTGCTGTGCAGTGATTGGACCTTAAGCATCATGTGTATTTACCTGTGAGGGAGGGTGGGGATCCGACTGGGGTGGAGGGATTGGAAGAGAAGCTGTTGTTCGTGTGATCAGGAGAATAGATCTGTAAAAATTTTAAAAAATCCAGTACAACAATGACAGTTGCAAGAATACAGGATAGAGTTAAAGTAGTATTACACATCTAGAATGGCTTGAAAACACTTGAACAGAACTGGGAGGAAAAGCATTATAAAATGTGTGTGCATGAAAGTGTGTGTGTGTGCGCGTGTGTGATGTACTTACCGATGCGAGTGCTTTCCCTAAGGCATCTCCTGTCTGAGAGCTGCTGGCTGCTGCGCTCTGTGCTCGGTTAGCTGTGACACACACACACACACACACACACA
>NW_024582412.1:2357978-2373975 GCF_018398535.1 Haplochromis burtoni
CACACACACACACACACACACACACACACACACACACACACACACACACACACACACACACACACACACACACACACACACATCCTCACTTGATGCATAATTCAAAACATATGCAGTAGAAAATCTTTTTCATAAACGAGAGCTTATAGCCACAAAGCAGGAGAGCATAGAGAGGATAAAACTTTTTTTTTTTTTTAGGTTTTGCGGGGTTTTTTGTCCGTCACCTCTTCAAAGAAAGAGAACAAAAAACGAATTAATTTTATAAACGAAATTATTAGTAAATCACTATTTAGTTTTTACTTTTGTTTTTTGTGTGTCACCTCTTCAAAAACAGAGAAAAAAAATACTAATTTATTTTATAAACCAATCTAATAGTAAATCACAATTTAGTTTTTTTTACTTTTGTTTTTGTATCTCCAGTTCTTTGCTGTAAATCAGCTAAATTGTTCATGCTAATTGTTTACAGTGCATAATACTTAAGGTATCTGCCAATATGATAGGTACCACATGGACTCAACAGAGGGCAGATGTATGGGGCTGATCTACTCTATTCAGTTGCATGATTTTATGTGCCTACTATGCTACGCTGTTTACTATACTATACTAGCAGCAGTGCAAGGACTGTTAAATGGATAGCTAGCATAGCCTGAAGAAAGCTAACAGCTTAGGGTGAGTATTTACAGCTACACCAACAAATTCTGTTTTTTCTTTTCTTTCTCTGACTTAACTGCTCCCTTTATCTTTTACATTTGTTATGTTTACCAGCAAAATTGGATACATGGAAGAGAATGGATAGCTATAACTTTATTACACTTGCAATGCAGCAAGTTTTAATGCATTGTATAAACTAGCAAACTCTCACACCTTAGGTCAATAAACACTAAGAAAATCGTAATGACTGAAAATCTCAGCTTTTAAGCCAGAGTTCAGGTGTGAGGTTTGATTTGATGGAAATATAATACACTGATCCTACAGATAGATACAGGTGAGGTAAATTCTGTCACTAAGGACATTCCTCTTAGGAACATTGCTTGTTATTGGTATTAATTACAACCGACATGACTCTTTCATGTCCACAGCTCATGTTCTACATAAAGTCAATGTGCATGTTTAGTTGTACAAAAGCAGTCTGAGGCAGAAAATCGCCTATAAACACCCAGCATCCGTGTTTAAGAGTTTGTGAGTTCACGTTTATCATATGTTTACATTTAAATAACAGCAGCATGCTTTTTATTAGGTTCATCTTGTGTTTACACTTTTCTGCTCGAACTGTGTCTGTGTGAGATGAGGAATGTTGGAGATGTCTTTCCATGAAAACAAACTTTCAATCTGTTTCTTATTGCTGTTCTATTTGTTCTACGGGACTCAAAGTAAGGGGTCCATATGGTATGCTGTGTGTATGTGTGTGTTTGTGTGCATGCAGTGGTGTGTTATGGTGATGTCAAGGTCAAGCCAAAATGAAGTCCAAGTGTGCTTCTCAGTTTGACTATATTCTGTTTCTGACTCTAACAAAAAGTTTAAATCATCTGTGTCTAATCACAGCACGGAGAGTTGTAACTGATTATGTGGCTATAAACAAAACCCTGCTAATAGGGAAGAACTGTTAACCTCATTTCTTAAGTAGTAACTCTAGGTGTTTTTCCATGTAGTGCATAAAAAACAAAATTTTAAAATATCACAAAACTGTTTGGTCTTATATGGAGAATCTTGTATATCGTATTCGTTATGTGACAAAGTTCATTGGAAACACATTTAGGTAGCATCCACGTTAAAACACTTATTTTAAAAGTGTTTTCAAATCTCTGTCTAAGCAGAATCTATTCAGAAATAATTTCTGTCTCTGCTAACACACTTGTTACACATTATCTGGACTTTTCCCGTACAGTAGGCATGTGTGCACCTGTGCAAAGAGGAAGCATCGGGCCTAAAAGAGTAGAAAAAACTACAGAGGGAGAAAAACAGTGAAACAAAGACCATCCATCTTCCTCCACTTATCCAATGCAAGGCTGCAGCGGTGCTCTATTATTTTTGGTTTACTTGTGAGTGAGACAGTCATATGTTTAAAATGAAATTGCGTAGTTGTGGATGGACCTTTGGAGAAGATTCACGCTGCTTTAGTGATTGATGATAGGCATGTGGGGAGCATCTTTGCTGGTGCAAACATCACAGCAGCAATAAACAATCACTCACAAGGCAGCCTAACTGAGTTTAGATTAGCAATTAGCATAAGCCAAGTAAGCTGCCTGTGCTAGACTTTTTTCTTATACAACAGGCTGATGACTCCCTGTAATGACCAACTCCTCCTGTATTTTGATAGCCGAATGCACAATTACCTCCCTCTCTCAGGATATTATCATAACATGATTTGATTGGCTAGTTACAGCACTGGAGGATTTAAATAAATGTGATTCGATTTGCTGGCGCCTGCTTTGATATTTGAACTTGCCTTAACTTTTTAGCACAAGCAGCTTGAGCAAAGAAAAGAAAAGCAATGGATCCACAATTCAGCTCAGCAACACATCACATCAAACCATCTAAAGTAAATGAGAGGATTGAAACCTGAAATGGGTACATGTGACTCCTCCCTAAGCACGAGGGGGACCCCCCGATTTATTTTTGGGTTCCTGCTGACCGCCACTGTACATGGCAGTTTATTTATTTATCCATACACACAGAAACAAAACTGCATTCCAAACCTGAAATAGTCAGTTTGTTAATGCACATAAAATGACCTGGGAGCACTTTAGAAACTGATTAATATTTAGTGATGTTTTACGCAAAACAAGCCCCAAATTAATCAGTATCGATGTGTGGGGGTGTCTCCTGGCTAAAGGATGAAGGGCTTGCCGTAACCGATGCTGCAAATTTTTGTGATACAATAATAATTACAGTTTTGTAATTGTTTAAATTATTTAGCAATATGAATAAAAGTATTTAAATTCTATATAAACAAATAAACAAAAAAAATGTTGTGGGCTTAAAGGATGAATTTGCAAAAAACAGAGTACATGTTTGAAAGCATTTAGTGCCGCCAAATAGGGCTGGGCCATATTATACCGTTCACGGTAATACCGGTATAATGTTAGGCAACGATAGGAAAATGAAATATCGCGATAGAATGGGAGTAAAACGCGCATGCGCAGTGCCTTTGTTTTCATACGCACATGGCCGATTGTTGAGTGAAACAGATGAACCAGAATTGGTTTGTAAAAATGGTGCAACTTCAGTGATGTGGAACTGGTTTGGTGTTTGTCCGTCAGATACACAGACAAAGCACATTTTTTTGCAGAACATGCAAGCGGCCGTCGTTATTGTCGTATTTGTCGGACTAAGATGCTCTTAAATCTGGGAGTAATCTGGGTCCTAAACTCCGTATGCTTCAGGTCAAACGAACACTGCAGCATCACTGAGAGTTAAAAACTGTCTAAATTCTTTCATCTTTAATAAAACGATCAGCATTGCTGCTTTACCAGGTGTAACTATGAAGTTTAACTTCCAGGCATCCATGAAAACAAGTTATTACATTTAACGGAGTTAGAAGTTAGCAGGAAGCTAGCGGAAGTTAGCTCGCTAGTTTCGCTAGTTACCTAAGCATGATATAGCATGTTCTGACTGAGAGATTTCTGAAAAAATTCAAACGTACAGCTCTGCTATCACTTCCAACATAAATGAAGACAGGAAACTAAACAGCAGTGACGTTTGTAGGGTTACTGAAGTTGGGCTAGCTGGTATATAATGATGTGCTACGTGATCGCTAGCGACACAGCTATGTTAGCATAACATAAACAGTGAAGCTGGAGGACGAACACTAACACTTTTCCACTTATAAAAGTTAACGTGAAGGTTCCTCATGGTTAGAGACAAATGCAATCGCATGGCAGGATGCTGTAAACGGACCAAACTTCAGTCAGGAGAACAACTGAGATAATCCATCCACAATACGAGGTTAGTCATTAATATACTGCAACAACATGGGAATAGAGCAGCTGCCAGAGAATTCAACATTAATGAATCAATGGTACAGAAGTGGAGGAAGCAAGAAGAATGAGTTTAATAAAGTTTGATTTATCTGACTGCTTTGTTTCGCTTAATGTGCCTTATAATCCCGTGCACCTTATGGTCCGAAAAATCGTACTGCACACTGCAGTTTAATGTTGCAAAGCACCTCTTTTTAACTTCAGTGGATATTATACATGGTTATGCTCAGGATATGTCAGCCCATTTCTACTGGAAATGCCTTTTGGTTAAACTTTCAGCAAGGAATTTGCATTTGCACTGTTACATTTTTATAAAGCTTTAATGTACATAAAAACCAGCTTCTTGTTTAAGTGAAAATAAATGGAAGGTTGTCTTTTTGCGCTAGTAATGTTGTGGAGTTGTATTTTGTCTCGCATCAATTATATCGTCAGTTATATCGTTATCGCAAATTTTCAAATATATATCGTGATAAATATTTTTGGCCATATCGCCCTGCTCTACCGCCAAATCATCACTCCAAAATAACAACAATGTAGAAAAAGATTCATAATTTTAATGCAACCAAAACAGTTACATTAACAATTTAACTTCTACACACAGCAGAGCTTTTACTTTTGTTTTTAAGAAAGTCCCAATTTAAGAGTCCCGTTCTTTAGGTCAGTCCAGATTTCAAACTTCAAGTCTCTGAGGTCATGTTGGGGTTTTTTTTAAGTCTTTAGTCAACTCAGGAAGTCTTAGAGTCAAGTCCAAGTCAGATCTGAAATCTGAAGTCTACAGCTCTGAAACCCACAAGCAACAAATATTTATGGACTTTTATATGAACTACATCCTGTTAGGTTTACGATGTTGCTGTTAACGTGAACACTCTCTTAGTTATACTGTATGTGTAAAAAACCTAACAGCTCCTAGATAGCACTAAACACAAAGTGCATGCACAAATTTCATTAGTGTACACAATTTATCTACAATGTGCTAAAACATTCTGCTAAACAGGAACAAACAAAAATATTGATCCTCATTGTGGCACTAGAGGAAAGTCAGAGTACTAATTGGCACTGTCAGTAGGTTTCGTCCTCTGACAACCATGAATATCTTTGGATGAAATTGGATGACATTCATTTAATTCCTACACTGCGAGCAAGGTTGAAGACAGGCATGCATCTAATGAACGGAGAATCATTCATTAGATTCAAGAGATTTGGAATATCACAATCACTATGGGAAAGGATGCTTATTCCCATCAGCTAACGGTGTTTGCTGTGTTGATCACCAAGCAGCAGTATTGGATAATGTCTTTACGGATTAAAGCTCGTAAAATTAAAGATTTTGAAATGTTCACTGAGTGATCAGGAGACGTGATTGCCTTCAAGTATTATTTAACGCTAACAGTGACCTTGTAATTTCTTTACACAGGCATCTTACCCATGATGCTGTCTGTTCCGTTGGTAGGGGCAGTGCAAGAGGCGGTGCTGTAGTGATTTGCCCCGCCCCCACCACCTCCCCCTCTGTGGAAGCTGGACATGGGAGGAAGGCTGGAGTTGATATCTGCAGACGAGTGAGACGGGTAGCTCTGCGAAGAGACGGATGGAAAAAAATGAACCTTTAATATGAAAACTGCTACGAAACAGGAAAGATTACATTAAAATAAAATAAAAAACAGAAGGAAGTGGTTACAAACATGAAGCCTGCGCTCTGGATAATTACAGCACTAGAACTGAAATAAAAGAATTACTATCTAATGACACTTGACAGCTTTATGGCTTCACATATGTGTAGAATTTATTAATCTTTCTCATGTGTCCAGATCTGCAAATGTGCACTTCCAGTAAAGCACAATAACAACTAACAATAACTGGAAAAAACCAGCATGTTGAATTCATTCTGCAGAGAGCCAGCGGTCTTTAATATATTAATCACTACTGATAGATTTATTTCATTAATGGATTTTGTTGATTATAAATCTATGACTAACGGGATTGTAACCATAATTGTAATTTTGGTCATTATAGTTTCAGTTACAGTGGCTTTAAGTTTTTGTTCCATGTAGTTTTCTGTATAAATGTCCAAGAGCCACCATCCAGATGCCAACTAATGACTCAATATTTCCTTTATTTCCGTGTTCACCAAAGACATGCAAGCTTGAATGAATCTTTTTCAAGGTTGTCTTATTTCATTTGAATCTACCAGTTGAATTTAATTTTGCTGCAGAATGTAGGTAGTAGAATAAAAATCTACATTCCAGGGTTGCTTACTGGATTTAGCTGTTAGCTGGATGGCCCCACTGTGCAATGCAGCTTCAGAAAACAAAATCAGTAAAGAAGCACATTCTCCATGTTGTGTCCATGTTCGGACACCGTGTGACGGACAGTTCTGCTCACCAGTCTGTCGTGAGGGTGAATCCCGCAGTAGGAGGAGCTCTGAGCAGCGCCGTGGGCTGAATTCCCGCCACCTAGCATGCTGCCGTGGTAACCTTGCTGGCTCATACTGCTGCTACTGCTGCTCCAGGGATCGCCGCTATGGTGACCATCTGATAAAGGCGATACAGAAAGGAAGATAAGGAAGTTAGAAAAATGCATTTTGTTTTGTTCTTTTTACAAAACCTTAAGACAGAAGTTTTAAACAGTTTTAAAAACAACAATACTTTTATTGTGAAAGCTGCATGCTTTTTTCCTTGTAACTAAGGGCTTTTGTGCAAGACCTACAAATGCACCACTAAAAAAAAAGTCATAAAATAACATTCTCCCACTAACTTTCTCTATCTATGCCATTACAGGAGTGTCTTCAAAGGTGCCTATGCGCTGGTTCTTCTAATTCTCCAATCAGCTACTACAGCTCCAGATTTGTAGACACTAATCTTCTGCCAGATCGTAGACTCAGTTAATATCACTCTAGTTTGAGCATTTCAGTAAATGTTTTGCTATAATCTTTCCATCTGAATGCTGTCTCAGTTTCCCCTCAACTGATATTATTCATCCTTAGGATCCATTTGCCCCTCAGCTTTCCACACCACTAGCCTCAACTGGCTTCAACTATCTGCCAGTGACCTCCCAACTACTCCCGGTTCCTGGCTTCCTTCTGCTCATCAAAAATAATACCAGAAAGACATTCTAGCCTCAACCTCCATAGACAATCTGACCACCCACCCACGCAGCCTTTAACCTTATTCTCTTTGGTGCAAGTAACCGTGTAAATAAACTTAATATTGCAACTGGATTTTCAGTTCAACTATGGACCAGAGGAAGTTTGAATCGACCGAGGGCTTCCAGTTACTGGGGCTGCAGAGGCCCAGAGGTGCACAAGAGGATCAACCTCAAGGGAAGACAGGCCAAGTGTAAGTCAATTTAGGTTTGAAGCTTCTTTTTTTTTTTAATGGGAAAACTTTTTATTTTTAAATTGCAGCTTGTCAAGAAGACCTAAAGATGGGAATGAGAGAAGTACCACACACTTTCTGATATTTGAAAGGATCTTATAATCAGAGACATTGATTTCACAGAGAGTAAAGTTACATTTTGCATGCTACTGAACTAACGTGTCTATTTTACCAATTTATTATCTTGTTTTGAGGTCATCAGCTGCTGCTGCCATTATTCACGTGTTTGACTGTAAAAGTGAAACAGTGATTGCATGATTTAGATATGTTTCCCACTACAGTAAAACAAAATTTCAATTGATCAAATAAATTGATATATATTAATGAAATTTAGGGGAGGTACATGTGATGTGCAGGTTTCTGACAAGGTAATCTCCTGTGTAAGAAAACAAGGTGAAAACACAGTGAGGTTTCTCTCTGCTGTCAAACCTTCCAGACACTCAACAGTGTCTACATGCAGTTCAGCAATCTGACCCACTTTGTGCAGTAACCTGATTTCAGAAAACATTCACATAAATGGGACACCTGGTCTCCTTCCTCACATTAAGAATTTAAGAATAACCCGGTTAACACGGATGTGTGCAGGACAAACCTGATTTCTGGGACCATGTCCACCGTGTGAAATTAGTTGAGAGTGTATGTACTGTATACATGACAGACACCCAGCAGAGAGAAAAGAGGAGAGTCGGGGGGAAATGAGAATTGAAAATTGTCAAAGCATTTTCCATCTATAGTTGAAAAGCAGACAAATTAGTTTAATCAAAACAGGACCAAACACTCTAAAAGGAGGGGCATAATGCAGAGATAATGGCCTGTATTTTTAAACCAGTCTCTTCAAAGAGATACTAAAGTAGACCTGTTATTCTTTTATTTATTTTCTCTGCTACAGAAGTGTATGCGCATATTATACATGGCCAGAGTTTCAGATAACGAGGTCAGTGTATGTATAAGTAATCCCTGGGAGCCAGAGCACAAGCTTCAGACTGCTCCAAATGATCTTTTTCAGAGTTTTTTTCTATTCTTGGCTCTGAATGATGTAATAAAAGTGGCTAACTATAATATATTCATCTTAGGCATAGCTCTGGCTGTGAGCACACCTGCTGTTCAGAACCTTTGCTTACACCGCGGAGACATTCACAAGAAAGTGTGCTTAAAGAGTTAGTCTTAAAAGAAGTGGGGTGTTAAAACAGCTGGTTTCACACAGGATGAGCTGAGGTGCTGTGTTAAGCCCAAGTAAAAGTTTTTTTTTTTAATTTTGAATCATTAAAAACTACTCTAACAGAGCCAGTAGTTTTAGTTATCCAATCAATGACAAGCACCTGCACCTTATATTATACTGTAGTATATCTACATGACTCACTTGTTTGTTGGGCTTGTGTTCCATAAAATCAAAGCGATTAAATGGAGTCAATGTTCCAGGTGAACCAAACCAACCAACCACCTGCAGAAGCTGCTGATCCAACCTGTGTCAACACTAAATTGCTCGGACATGTGAAAATCGCAGACTTTGCCAGGACAATTCCTGTTTTAATTTAAAAGGTCACAAATGAAATGTTTGCACAAAGTCATATCAGTGGCTACAACCTAATCCATGAAAGTTTCCAGCCTGTATTTTTTATGGAGTTGAGTCTTTGATCTTTAAGTTGTCCAGTGTATTTTTAGAGAATTTAAAATGAGTATTTTTTTTTTAATTGCACTATTCGGTTCTATAAATCATAACATTACTTGTCCTCACACTGCAACTGGAATCCTAATAGAAATATGTACAGTGACGTTGTTTGATATTCCGTCCGCGTTTGAGACCAGAGTGACCAAAGAGTAGATAGACACATGAGCTAAAATTAAAATGAAGAGCACAGCTACCCTTGCCACTGCAAGTAAGTTAGCAAACAGCATCAGTGATGTTGACATCACCGATGTGTGCTGCAAACTATGAAGACCTCCTCTGGGTGGCTGTGATAATAAATAACTAAATGTATGACTCAGTTTTTTGGCTGATTTTGGTGAGAACAACTTCCAGTTCAGGGAGCCTTCGGCTCATTTTGTCAGCTATCCAGTATCCACAGTGAGCTTGGGAATGTGGTGGTGGGAGGTTTGACGAAGGACAGACCTTGTGTATGTGTGTGTGAATGTGATTACCTGGCATAAAGAAAGAGCTTGGGAAGCCAGCACTGGGAGGTTTGGAGGAGGGATAACCCGGTGAGTCCCTGTT
This sequence comes from Haplochromis burtoni, assembly GCF_018398535.1. NCBI lineage: Eukaryota > Metazoa > Chordata > Actinopteri > Cichliformes > Cichlidae > Haplochromis > Haplochromis burtoni. The sequence continues at coordinate 2,367,539 of NW_024582412.1, forward strand.
GTAGTCGGCTGTGCTGGCAGACGGAGCGTACACCTGCAACAAACACAGAAACACACGACGTCAGGCAAAAATCAAACCTTCCATTCTCTCATTTTTCCTCACAGAGGCTCAGCAGGAGTTAGTCTCAGACATCATTTCCAGGAGGTTGTAACAGATGACTGACACTTCCCTCCTTCACTAAAACATCACCCTGGAATATCTGATTGAATGAACACAGCTTCCTGGGCTGCTGTGGGTCTTTGGCTGTGATTGTTAAACTGGGGGAAAAAATATGGAAGCTGTTCTGGAAACTTTGTGTAAATTACATGAATATTGGTTTCTGAACAATACAGGTCTGTTTTAGGTTTGCTTTGTGCAGGATTCATTAAAAAAATATGTAACACATTATATATAGATTTCATATTGTATGTATCCAAAATATAAAATAGTATATGTTTTCCATTCATCATGTTATCATTATGCTAGAAAAAGAGCATAATTTAAAACTTTTTTCTTTTTCAAGTTCTTGATCATTTTGAATCAGCATTTTCTTTCAGACTAAGGAAAGACACATTCAGGTGTTCATTTTATTAATGAATTAAGTTTTAATTAGATAATACCTCTGTTGGATTGCTTAACCTATAATTTAAGACAACTTGTAGCATAAAACAAACAAAAAAGATGATAACTGATAATCGTTCCAATGTTTCAAATCAATTACAGAAGAAGTATGATCGAGGTATGATCTTATTTTTAAACCAGTAAACCAGGTTAATTTTATCATTCATAGCTTTGAAGCCATATTTTTTAAAATGTATTTTTTTATTATACTATGAACCAGGAAACTCCAATCTTTTAATTTAAACTAATTTTCTAGATTATGATTTTTTATTCATTTATTTATTTTACACAGTGTTTTAGTCATATGTCATTCAGAACCACATTTATAGAATATTTTATTCCTTTTTTGGAATGTTAATGGCATTTTCTAACTTGTGAAGCTCAACAAGACTTTAAAAACTTTATTAAAAACTTAACAAAGCAACAAAACTAAAGAATTTGAACACAGACTTCTCTTTATCTAATGGTTAGATTTATAGTAGTATAGTAAGGATACCAATTGGCACATATTTAGAAAGCAAAAACAAAATAATTGTTATTTACCCTAATTTAAAAATAATAATTTTAATGTAAGTAATCAACTGCAGAAGTTTTATGGTTATATTATTTACATTTTTTTTTTAATATTCTGACTTTAAGATCTGTCAATCAATACCTTAAAACTACAGTGTCAATGATGCCAACTATCTGCAGAGTCCAACACAGATTTTCAGTCAGTTATCCTCTTAAACAACCAAATCAGTGCTTTTCTGTCTGTCTCCTCTCAGAGGGAGAGGAGCAGCAGTAGCAGCAGTCATGCAGCAAACATGCAGCAGCATGAGAGACCGCAAGTACAACCGGCAGCCTGTCATCACTCAAACAGGTGACGCTCTTCCTCAGCAACATAGCGTCTGAGTTTGGTCATACTATCAGCTGGGGGTCCCCACAGCATGCCTTTGTGTGTGTGTGTGTGTGTGTGTGCGCGTGCGCGCGTGTGCATAGCGTGCGAACACTCAGCCATTACGCTAGCTTGCGCTGCATGACGCAAAAACTGGAACAGCTGTTGAAAACAATCTTCTCCGATTCTGTCTTTCTCTCGTTGATTCCCATTAAAATGAAAAACCTCACTCCACAGCTACACCTAATCTACCTCGATCCCCAACCAAAGACACGGGTTGCTTTGTTAACTTTAGAGTATTTGCATATGGATGGAGCACAGATGTGGTAAAAACCAAATGTGATGATAAAACACAGAAGGAATAAAAAGAGAGAGATGAAACAAAAACACTTGGGGGCATTATAAAAAAACATCATCTCACTTCCCACACTCCCCGAGAGAAATTATTAAAAACAGAAAACAGATTAAAACAGTTTCTTTTAAACAAAAACCTCATGATTTTTTTCTCTCACGTCACTGAAGGATTGTTAGTTTGGGAAAGCTTCTTATTTCTTCTACCTAGTCCACCCTAGATCCTCTGCAGGTGAACAGTCTTTGCGGAGAACCAAGAAACTAACAAATGGGTCAAATTTTTGCAACACCTATCCAACTCTGAGGAGAGAAAGAGGCTTCCCCGTGTTTCCCTGTTTTGATTAACCTCTGTACATACAAGTGAGCGTCTCTGGTTCTCAGGGATGAGTTGAGATCGAGATGGCCTTGCAGCAGGTTAATCAAAAACACAAACTGGGGGTATTTGTCTCATTTCATCCGCGATGTGGACTTTGTGTTTCAAAACATCAGCTACGCTCAACGTGTTTTGACCTTTGTGGTTTGAAGTGTACTTCTTTTCCTTCTGATTTGATCCAACATCGCAGCTAAGGCTAGAGTCATACTTCTCTGGGGTTCATGGGAGTGTTTGTAGTTCATTGTTTGGAGTACATTTTCATCTCCCTGAGGAACCTGTATCCTTACAGAAGTCGAAACAACCACTCAGACTGCTCGAGTCTTTGAGGCGTGTGTTTATGCAAGCTTCTCCCTGGGCCTGTGGGACTTCTGGTTACTCAGAATATCTCCTTTACACAGGTCTTTGGAGACCCTGTATCAGAGAAACATCATTTCAGCTGAGCGTATAAGACAATGAGAAATGTTTCGTGAGGTGTTATAGTTGCATACATTCTGCATAGTATAATGCTTAATGGCAGCACATCAGGATTTTGAGGGCACAGTTATTCTTTATTTTTGGTTTATTGGTTCTCGATTGATCAATACACCTGCAGTTGTTTTGCCCACCAGGTATAAATACAAGCTCTTAAATTTAGTCCACTTACTTCCGCTGAGTTTTATTAATTGAATTGGACAGGTTGCCCAGTAGCATGACATCCAGTCGCACTCACATTCACACCTGTGGGCAATTTAGAATGACCAGTTTACCTAACCCCACTATTGCATGTGGATGGGGAATCTACGTCATATCTTACAACGTAACCATAAACCCTTTTTAACAATACGCTGATAACCTGATGTGCACCTCTCTAGAAATGCAACTACACTTCGAGTCACCGCATCCTGCAATGACTGAATAGTTTCAAAATAATTGATTTTTTAATTGATTAATAATAAAGTGATTTTACTGAAAGTGATTGATATTTAATCCCAAAGAAATTTAGAGAGAAATTAAAAAAAAGTTTGTCTCAAGCTTTGCTGCTCTAGGACTTTATGAGTCTGAACTTGTCAACTAAAGTAGCTACAGTGTTAAGTAATAATAATAATAATAATAATAATAATGGATTGCATTTATATAGCGCTTTTCAAGACACCCAAAGCGCTTTACAATGCCACTATTCATTCACTCTCACATTCACACACTGGTGGATGAAAGCCACAGTTGTAGCCACAGCTGCCCTGGGGCAGACTGACAGAAGCGAGGCTGCCATATCGCGCCATCGGCCCCTCTGGCCAACACCAGTAGGTGGTAGGGTAAAGTGTCTTGCCCAAGGACACAACGACCAGGACAGACAGCACGGGGATCGAACCGGCGACCTTCCGGTTACAGAACCCCCTGAGCCACCGTTGATCTAAAACTATGTGAAATGTGATTGGTGTAAAAGTAAAAACAAAGTAAACGTTTTTAACTTCATGAAAGAAAATAGTTACAGAAAGACTGCAACACAGCGATGAACGGCATGACAGTCAGGATGTCAGAAGAGCACTGGGAACTGTGGGAATCGAATGCTGGGGTCAGGAAACACCCACCCATGAATAACCACACACACACACGCACACACACACACACACACACACACACACACACACACACACACACACACACACACACACACTAACAAACTTCCAAATACACAAGCTCAAGCACACAGATAGAAGCTGCTAAGTCAGCTAGGAGAGGTCTGTACCTTCCCACAATGCACCTTGCACGAGTTTAAGGACCCAAATCCCCCAGTCCACACATACACAAAGACACACACACACCCACGGAATCTGTGGATGTCATTAGAGCTAAACTAAAATCCCCTTAAACTTCCTCTTCCTCCTCCTCTTCCCCTCTGAGAACAGAGTGTGTGCTCTAATCATAAAACCACATTTATTGACCCAAAGCCTGTGCAAGAACACACACACACATACACAAACAGAAACACACACTCAAACACGCATGCTTGTGTCATTCCTGCTGAAAATATTCAGATTTATGTCTCATGCGGTGCAGGCATATTTTCCCATTGAATGCTGCTGTTAGACTGGTGACGAAAGAATGTGATTTGTACTGTATGTCTGTGTGTGTGTTAGAGACAGACAGCAACAGGTGCAGAGTGCGCTGAAGTCTGAAGAATGCAGAGGGACACAATAACAGCCTCACTTCCAGCAGTCACACACACACAGACACACACACAGAAGCATCAGTATTCCCACAGTTAACCAGCAGACCTTGAGCCAATGAGAGAAAGCCTCAACTGTTTTGTAATTTTACTGACCACAAACCACAGAAAATAATGCCAACCACAACAAAAACAGTTTGCATCCCATCAATAACCTTCATTTGGAGCTTTTTTTAAACCACTATTATGTAAACTGGGGGATATTCCCACAATTCATTGTTCTATGTCAAATACTTATTCTGCTCCAGTAGAAGCAGGTATGGAATAACTGTTGTGCTTTGGTATAAAGTAGAAACCAGTCACCCCGGGCTCTGTGTAAGAGAAAGACAAAAACTACAAAATCAATGATCTGGACCACAATAGAAAAAAATGGAAATGGTTCAAAGTTTGCTGTGGCATGACAGAAAAGAGCTATTTAGGAAACCTGCTGACAGTCCTGTTAGTGCTAAAAAAAATCCCACTGGAGCATCACTGCTTGAATATCAGTGTTTCACACAGAACTGGAGCAACCTACATACTTTGTGACAATAATAATAATGGCACTGATGATGTGCTGCCTTTACACTGAGTAACTCCAATGACAGTGGAAGAGGTAGCAGCATTTCCTGCAAGCAGCAGCGTGGGTGAGAGGTGGAAAGAACAAGGTCCACAGCACCAAATGCATGCCACGACAATGGAGTTGGAGTCCATGACCGTCAAAGGCAAGACACTCACTGGACTCATTGTTGTTGGTTTCAACAGCGGCCTTGTCAGGTTGTTGGAAACGCAAGGCAAGAGGTGCCAGGGAATTAGCAACCTTTGCTAACATACGTGATAAAAAAAATTAAAAAAAACATTAAACATGGACATGAACCAAATAATGTCTGTAAAACTGAGATGTGTACCACCATGGAAATGTAAGAGAGATACACAAAAAACAGGAACCACGCAAAATAACATTTTAACCACAGAAACCAATGTAATCAGTTTCTTATCAAATCCAACACCAAAGCCGCACAAAAGTTAACTATTTTAGTAAAACAGGTCACTATCTGCTACTACCTGAAAAAAACAATCCTGTCTCCTAAAAATTATGTTCCTTTAAAACTAAGCATTTTCAATCATGTTTTTTTTTTTGGTTTTTTTTTTTTGGGCAAACATACAACCAAAACATTCAAGATAAGTACTCTGGCGAGGGTTAGCAGAAGCATGGGTCACAAGACTTTCACCTGAGAAAATGAGGTTTGATTAATGTGTGGGACCAGTTTGTTTCTCACTTGTCTTCTTTACGTTTAAGGTTTATTTTAACTTTGTTTTGTACAGACCCTTTCACATTTTTTCACATTAGAAACATCTCCTCCATTTTTGAGAAATCATGTTAACAACTGTCACTGCACTAGAGAGATGACTGAAAAGGAATTTCTGTAGAAAAGCAAGAGAATAAAGGTTGATTATATTCATGAGATGAAATCTGGGAGAAAATCTGATTCTCTTAAAACCTAATTGAAAATGTACTTTAGTTCTCTGGCAACAACATATTTAGTAGACAGGGCTGACACAAATCAGGACAAACAGTTCTCCATGCAGAGAGACACAACACATTCAGTGGTGCACAATGAAAAAAACCCCACAGAAACAAGAATATGGTGTAACTAAATCTACACTTAATCTAATCAGTTTTTTAAGTGTTTCTTTATCACAGTTTCCTGTGCGATAGTAGAGACGCAATCAACCTACTGGCATAAACCAGTTCCTAATACAAACCAGCAGAGCCAGATGTTTAAAGTGCTGATCAGTAGAACCCCTGACAGAATTCAGTAGAAGCGGTTGTGTAACGCCCGACGGGTTCGGAGAATCTTCACAGAACATGAAACATCACAGAATTCATCAAAGCTTTGTTCTGCAAAGCCCCCGGCAAAAACATGAGAGAATAAAGACACATTCCACTGAAAACCGATTCCTCATGGCGCTGACAACACACACACACACACACACACACACACACACACACACACACACACACACACACACACACACACACACACACACAC
>NW_024582412.1:2373995-2400904 GCF_018398535.1 Haplochromis burtoni
CACACACACACACACACGCACACACACAGAGAATGCACTCAGAGCAAAACAGCTGTGTAACTCGCTGACCTGAACCAAAGGTAGGAAGAAAGACAACCTAAACCACATTTTAACTCAAAATTAGCAAAGTTCACATGTTGTGTTGACAAGTCCTGCTTCGCTTCAGCATTCAGTTTAATCCTCATTCTGCAAACATACTTCAGGTGTAAGGCCTACATGTGAAGCATGCGTGGAGAACACGAGAAAACGACTGAAAGTGAAAGTGTAGATTTCATTCCAGTTACATGCCACATTAGCACTACAATAAAAATGTAGTTACTGCCCACTGATTCTGGTGTCACTGAGTTTATAAATTTTGAAGTAAAGTTCTATGTGTTAAAGCCAACTGGAGCCATTTTGACATGTATATAAATAATCCAAGGCTAATCGACATTTAAGGAAAAAAATGCCAAAAGAAATGTGAAATGTTAATATATTCATGTTTCATTCAACTAGCTGATTTACAGGATCATTTCAGTTCTAATTTAATGTAAAAATGTTACTACAAGCAAAAGATAATAATATAATAAGGAAAATAATAAATAATAAAATAAAAAAATCCATATAAAGAGACTAAATACATTTAAAAGAAGAAATAAAGTGAAAATGTTACATAATGATCATCTAGGAAACATTTCTTTCTTCAGTTAGAACTTGTTAACAGAGATGGAAATGCTGTTGGGCCCTGGAGGATTTTGTGAGAAAGATCGAGTGAAGAAACAACAAATAAAAGAGAATGAAATGCAAAAAGTTGGAAGCCAATAAAAAGACAGTAAACGGAAACAAAAGAGAGAAAAATGCAAGGATGGTAAAGAAAGAAAGAAGCAGGAGGTTCTTTTGTCTTTGTTCAGTGTTTGATGCTTCTTCTCCCAGTTATTGTCTCCAAATGTGGGGAGCATCTGTTCAGCCTCCCTGTGTCAGCCTCTGCTCTGACTGAAAAAGAAGAGGAGAAGGAGCTTCTCCTGCTTCACAATCACATTTTGATAACTAGTGGGAAACTCAGACAGCACACCCTCTTTCAAGGCCAGCACCAAGGTTGAGTTGTACTTCTAAAGAAAGTTACCAGAACGTAACCACACATCATGCTCTCATCATCTCTTGTTGAAGATTCATTAATTGCATAAACTTCCATCTTCTACCTCACAGAGAAACTAGCATGTATGCTGTTTACCATGTTCACTATCTCATTTAAGCATATTAGCATGCCAATATTTGCTGATTAGCACACAAACTATATCTAAAACTAAACTAAAATGGAGAACAAATGCAAAATGACTTCATGACAATAATTCATTATATTTTAAGGACCTCACTAAAAACACCCAACACTAATTTTCAAACTGAGCAGGGGATTGGAAGCCTGAGCTTTTATCAAGTAACTTGAGCTACTACTGCCTTTATATGGGGCATATGCTAACTTGTGCAACCATAACTGTTTAAAGCATTCATCTGTCAGTTAAACTTAATTTTTGATCTTTCGATGTTGTGTTTGGTGTTGTTTGGTTTTGATGCAGCAGTTTCTCAATCCAAAGAGTTTTCTTATATAAGCGAAAATAAAGTAACCTTAAGTTTATGTTTCACTTTGACTTTCCAATGACACTATACAAAAAAGTCAGAAAAACACCAAAATCAACAAGACATCATCTGGGGATCATAAAAGCATGCAGAAAAATTTGTACCAATCTGTCAAGCAGATGTCGAGATATCTGTCACGGGGGCAGTAAGGCCACAAATCCTAAGAATTTATCCTCTGAGGACCTTAAATGCAAACATTTTCATTGCAATCTATATGTGAGTTCTTCACAGCTTTGGATATGAGCCACAGATACTTGGGTTGATGGATGCATTAAAGTGTTGAACCATAACATGTCCTATCTCCAGTCATTGGTGGGTTTTTTAACCACGACCACAATCTCCAACCTAAAAAAGACATTACTGCATGGATACGCCTGGCATAAGTTTTGTTGTGTGTCCAAGTCCAAAAGAGTGAAAACACCTATGTGGGTGTCAACATGCGACGGTGTGAATTGTTCACACTAAGACATTGGACGCACCACAAAAAAAAAATTGCCACCTATTTTGTGCCCTGGATGTACCGTATATTTGCTTTTCCTGATCCAACACTGTAACTGTTGTTAGTCATTTAAATAGTAGTATAAGGCGAGATGTGCAGAAAGATATTGTTATATGAATATGATATTAGTACAACCTGTCTAGTGCAGTGGTTGTTGATGGAGCCAGGTATAGTAGGGTGAAAGGCGGGATACATCCTGGACAGATCGCCAGGGCTAACACAGGGAGACAGACTCACATTCACACCTTTGGAAGAGGACTTCTTTTCAAAATTATTGAAACTATTTTGTGTAAGTGATGGTAAAAGTACACCAGACTTATTTATGTTGTTCAGCCATAATAAAAGAGCTTGCCTGTTGCTGTCAAAGGGTCAACGTCGTGTTTCTACTGCACAGGTTTAAAAAAAGGGAAAAAAATTCCCGGCTTTTCTGTCCTCTCTCTCTCTGCCTCTCAGTATCCATCTATCCCTCTCTTTCTCTTTCTCTCACACACACACACACACACCACACACACACACACACACACACACACACACACACACACACACACACACACACACACACACACACACACACACACACACACACACACACACACACACACACACACAGAGACAGCTTATCCAAAGCGATGTGCAAGGACACACAAAGAGCATCACGAACAACCTCCCGACAGACCACACACACACACACACCACTCCCCCACACACACACACACACACACACACACACACACACACACACACACACACACACACACACACACACACACAGTCGGCTGCACCTGTGCCTTTCCAGTTTTTTTTCTCTCTTTGTTTCCCCCTCCCCCTCCTCCTCACTGTCCTCTGCCTCTCTCATTTCTAACAGGCTGGTTTCACTTTCATCTCGTCTTTATTCACCTTCACACAAACAGTTTAACACTGCAGGAAGCAGAAACGGAGGAGATATGCTGCAAAGGCTCCAAACAAAAGGAAAACAATACAAATAATCTGAATGATCAGTGAAATCACTGACCATGTTGAACATTTCCCAAAGGGGATTTTTTTTTTTTTTTTTACATATTATTAGTATTAGCTTTATTCACAGCAAAGTAAAGCGGTCCTCTACCCTCCCCCTTCCACCTGTAGATGTCACCCCCCTCCTCTTAATTTACCGTTCGCGCCGCCACACTCTGAGGCCATCCGGAGGCAGACGTGGGAAAGCAAATCAAATGCACCACAGACGGATCAAACATTTTATTTTTTAGTGAGACGGGGGGTGTTTCTGTTTTTTAGATGTATTTTTATAGCGGAGATCTGAGCTGCGGCCTCGGAATCCTCTGAAGGTTAATTATGTTCCTGATTCAAAACACATGGAGGGAAAAAGTATGTGTGTGTGTGTGTGTGTGTGTGTGCGTGAGAGAGAGAGAGAAAGCGGAAGGAAATCCCACCCACACCTCCGAGCCGAGCCCTTTATTCTACCAACCTGCAATTGCACTAATGTGAACCAGATGTACGCACACACACACAAACGCACACACACTCTGGCCGCCTAATTGACTCCATATGATGAAGAAGAAGCGAGCGGGAGAAAGGAAAGAGAGAGTGTTGGAAAGAAAATGCACAAATTCAAAGAACGTGAAATAAAGAGGGAGATTAAGAAATACTATCAAGCAGTAGGGGGTCGAGTGAGTTGGAAAATGAAGCCAAAGGAGGAAATGGAAAAAAAATATGCAGTGCCTCTAGTGGCCACTTGAGGCTGGCTCCAAAAAAGAGTCAGTCCCTGCAGACTGCCAAGCCTAAAATGTCCATTTACAACTTTCAAAAAAGTTTATCTCTCTATAGCTAATTATGCTGTTTGTAATAGGTGTACTGGACTGAATTATTTAATAAATAACATGCTAAAACTTTATTAATGCCTAAAGTTAGCAGCATGGGCACCACACTGACAGGTGTTGACACAGACAGCTGCAGCCACTAGCTGTCCACTGTCCACATCTCACTTAATTGGAGTCACTATCCTGGAACTTTGCTGTGGTGATAACTGCTTCAGCGTTGGTCACTAGCGTGTTATTTGTATGTTACTTAGCGCTAATTAGCAGGTATCTGTGTCTATGCTTTAGCTGATAACACTCCACACTATTGCCCAAATATAACATACAAAAAACTACAATTCAGGAACTAAAAGGTTTGCACTGCGGCTTCAAGACAGGGCTTCACAAACAAGTATGTGATGTCATTATGGTTTGTCATCTTTTATATACATTCTATGAAAAGATACAATAAAAGACAAAATGCAAGTGAAAGAATGAGAAATAACCATAAATATTTTTTTAACTTTAACTTAAGTAATGTTTAAAATAAAAGAGCCACAGACAGACAGAAAACAAGTGATAGAAAGACGGATGACAAAGAGAGAGCACACACACTCACACATCTGCAAAAATACTTGGGTGTAATTGAAAACATGCGGAGTCTCCACACACTCACAGTGAGTTTCACGGACCGAAACACATTCTTCAACTTACTTGTAACACACACACTCTCACATGCTCCCTGTGGAGCTCAGGCTTCCTGTGGCTTGATTAGAGCCCCCTATGTGAAGACAAGTGGACTCAGCATGTGTGTGTGTGCTTTAGCGTGGTGCACCTGTGACTGAAGGGGGGTCGAGTTACTCAGACAGAAAACACTGGGGGGCCGGACAAAGAGAGAGGTGTGTGACACATGAGTGAGTGTGAGCGGCTGGGACATTTTTTTGCATTAAAAAAAGAAGAAGAAGAGAAGTGTGCATATGACCATGTGAGAACAGGAAAATGTGTGTGCGCGTGTGTGTGTGTTCAGAACAACACTTCAAGGAGGAAAAAGGCGATTTAGGACTTCCTCGTGCACAAATTTGTGCCATTTTTCTTTTCATACATCAAATGAAGTTTCCATTGGTTCTAATGGAAAACCTATTCTCCTCTCCTCTCAGGCAGCAGACTGTTTATCTATTATTTACCAGCTTTCTCCCTCAGCAGTAACCCAGTTAGCAGCTCTTCTTCTCATCAGCTTCAGCTACAAGAGTTTCACTGCACCTACACATTGCTATTTCACTGGTTTTTACTGGTTTCTGACCCTTTTTTTCTACACCAAAGCTGTTAGTGAGTCAAGCTGCTGAATCAGGCTTCACCATCAGAAGGAAACAAAGGATGTTTATCCCTTTATTCACTTCTAGTCCCGCTGGTTTTCTAAAACCTAATTACTTGAATGTTTCAATTTTAAAATGATTCATGTTATAGTGCCAATAACCTTCGTGAATCACAAAAAAACAGTGTGAAAGAAAAAAGACAGCGAGAGGAGGAGAAATGAAAGTAAATATCAGAGAGACTTTGGGAAGCTGCATCTGCGCAAACAGAAAGAAAGAAAAAAGTGAAACAGCGAATAAAAGAAAAACAAACAAATCAGTAAAAGGAAAGTAAAGAAAAGAAGCAGAAAACGAGAAAAAGACGAAGCAGGCGGTCCAGTTGTGTGGCATGTTTACACTGCGGCCTGTAAATGAATTCAAGATGGCGCCTGGTCTCGCCAGGAGCCACAACATCAAAGAGTCAGACAGCCAGTGAAGTCACAGCACTTTAATTGACCACTAATTACCCCGAATTAGCTCCAGGACCGTGTGTTTTTTAGGGATCTCGTCTATATGTATATTAGTTTGGACTGCATGTGCAACTATAGTACAACATATATGGCACCTATTCTATTTTAGGGTATGCTCTTCTTTTTCCATCCATCCATCCCAATAAAGGGGCCGTCTTTTGAGAGAAAATCTGCCTGCAGTCAGTTTCCCGTCTGTGATGTGCAGTCACCTGGCAACTTGATATTTCCCACAGCCCGAGTTCACATCTTCAACTCTCTGTTTTACTGGACCAACAGTTATCCAAAGTTTTTTTTCTGCTCTACTCTGGCAAATAACAATGAAATGCATCAAATTTTGATAGTTTAGAAGCTAAAAAGGGAAACTAACTGAAGAAGGCGAGTTGCAACTATAGTTCAGTTAAAAAGTTTTTAAGGACTATTCAGTCAAGTCCCTCCATGAATGAGCAGAACCACCTTTAGCAGCAGTATCTTGGAGAAACTGTTTTCTGAATGAGTTTATCAGTCTCTCACATTAATGTGGAGAACTTTTGGGCCACTCTTCTTTTAAATGTTTCTTCACTTCATTGTGGTTTGTAGGTAGTTGTTAACTCACAGCTCTCTTTAAGTCCTGCCACAGCATTTCACTGAAGTCTGGATCTGACTGGATCTTCTTTCCTTTTTTATTCTGTTGCAGACTTGCTGCTGTGACTTTGGCCTGTTCCATGACCCAGTTTTTAGCTGTCAGACAGATGGCCTCACGTTTGACTCTAGAATACTTTGGTAAACACAGGAGTTGCTGGTTGACCTCATGACTGCAAGGTGCCCAGGTCGTCCTCACCCCTCCACCACCGTGCTGACAGTTTGTGCTGTGTTTGGTTTTCGTCAAACATGCTCCTGTGCATTATTTCCAAGCATCGCCACTTTGGTCTCGTCTGTCCAAAGAACATTGCTCAAAAAGTCTTGTGGTTTGCTCAGATGTAACTTAACAAACCTAAACTGTGCTACTATGTTCTTTTTAGAGAAAAGGAGCTTTCTAGAGGCAGCTCTTCCAAACAAGCCATTGTTCGGTCTTTTTCCAATTGTAGCAAGTATAACTCTTAAAACTATCCTCATAAAAATGTAACAAAACAAAGAGAAATGAACCGAGAGTATAATTCAGGCTTTACTGAGCCTTTGCAACAGAAGAAATCTTTGCCAGCAGCCCCCCTCACACTACTCCTGGGCATCAATCACACAGTGAAGCAATGCAGAGAGAAAATTGAGAGGCTGAACCAGGATGATAAGAAAAAAAAAGACCACATCAAGAGATGACGTTACATTGAAGTGATTATATCACCTTAGAGTTTCTGTTAGCTGTACAAATGCAAACTAACCATTATGCTAGGAAAGTGTGCAGTTCTATGAGACCTTGCAAGGAGGGAATTACTAGGTAGTCCCCAAAATTGTTTGGCCCAAAAGTGGCGAATAAAAGCCAGAGAAAGATGACTGACTTGATAAATCAGTGCAGTCTAGATCAAAGATCGATGCTGCTGCTTGTGCGCTTGGTTTATTTGTTTCTGTTTCATCTGTTTGATCCGTACTGATCTGAGTCTCTGAAACGCATCAAACTAATACTCTGAGTGTGCATGTGTATCGCAACCTTTCTTTTTCCCAGCAAATTGAGTAAGCTCTTCTCATCACACATGTACACGCACACACACGCACACACACGCACACCACACACACAGAATGATTCAGTGATGGGGGAATATGGAGGCTCATAGCGAACATAATGTGGCTTTATAATGTCCCCCCTGACACAGGAAATAGCCAGAAGTCTGGGACTGAGTGTCTGTGTGTGTGTGTGTGTGTGTGTGTGTGTGTGTGTGTGTGTGTGTGTGTGTAGCTTTGAGTTGAGAAATCCCATCAGAGGAAGGAAATAACAAATCGCACTGTGGCTTTTCTGTGCACCTAGGGCTCCATAACTGCATGTGCACACTCTCACACACACACACTAGCGGTGGTGTGTCCTCACCAATATTTATCAGATGAAAAAGGCATATTTTCATATCCTTTTCTAAGCAAAGCAATGACTTTCATGACATTTTCAACATTAAATTATTCTTTTTTTCAAATCATTATTATTGTATTGTATTGTATTATTGTATTATTATTGTTGTAACACCCCCCCCCGCCCTGCTGACCCATCAGTTAAGTTTAAGATATGACGTTAAGGTTTGGTTACAATCTGATCGACTGGCAGGCACACTAGAGAAATATACATCAAAAACTGTTGTCAGATTTAGAATGAGGCACATTAAATCATATTATTTTAACTAGCTCGAGAAGTGTCAGATTATTATAGACATCTATAAGAAAATGATCCTACTGCTCACTGGATTCATGACCCCAATAAAGACTTTCCTGATGAGTTCATGATCTCACTCTGTAGTTTCAAGTTTCACTGAGGACCACATGATCTTTATTCTTCTAAGGTACGGCCCTCATTTAGAGGAAATAGACAATAACGCAATGTGTGAATGACATAAAGGGTAACTTATGGTTGACAATTTGCTACCATATGCAATGTCTTTCATATTGTCAGGTCTAACTTTAAAACAGTTTGAGTTATATTGGCAATATAGCATCAGAAAAATGATATTTGAGCCAAAAATTGCTTTATAAACTGGACAAAAAGCAGGAGGAAAAAGTGATAAATTGCCTGCTTTTAAATTCAAAAACTAATCTTTTTTCATTTCATGTCACTCATCAGAGAAGAGAGTGGGAATGATAAAAGACTGAAGAGGAATAAAAATGAAATAAACTGTAGCGGATAAGAGGCACTCATTAATCTACAATCCGACCTCATTCTTCTCACTCTTCTTAAATCAACACGCTTCAAAGAAACACTCCTTAATCTCAAGAGCGCTACTACACTGGATATTACGTTCATCTTCGCCTTTAGAAGCTCTGCAGACAAAAGGCTGAAGAATGCCACCTGACCCAAAGGTTCCTGTGCGTCAGCTGTGTACAGGGCTCATCTTGGTTGAAACACACTTTGAGATGCAAACAACTTTACAAATAATCACAACCAGAACCAACTGTTGTGCAGTAAATCTGGATCATTTGGGTACCTGAGGGAGTGGTGCCCTGAAGCTGTTTCCAGGGTTCTTGTTGGAATAAATGATCTTTTGAAATTCATTTTCATGCTTTAATCCTGCCTGGCCTGAAGGGCTCAAAGTCAGCTTTTACACTTCCAACTTTGAACGTGTTTTCAACGTCGCTGCTGCAACACTAAGTAATGAAAGGTAATAATGACTATATCTGCCGTTTCAGAAATGCTCTCTTTCCTCCTTATCTATAGCATGTAAATTAGTTCAGGTGTGTTTGAGTGCGTGCTTTTCCCATCTGTGCAAGTGAGTAACAAGGTGGTTTTTATGTGTGCACGCAAAGTGTCTGCGTATGTGTGTTGGCGTGCAGGTTTTCAGGCCAGAGAACAAAAGCATTTCTCCACAGGTGATGGCTCTTTACGAGTCTCTTCCACACTCATTTTATTAGCCGCCCATTTTCCTTTCAACCACCCGGACGTTTTCTTTTTCTTTTTTTTT
This sequence comes from Haplochromis burtoni, assembly GCF_018398535.1. Lineage (NCBI taxonomy): Eukaryota > Metazoa > Chordata > Actinopteri > Cichliformes > Cichlidae > Haplochromis > Haplochromis burtoni. Next base: position 2,383,284 of record NW_024582412.1, read on the forward strand.
CTGGCAAAGTCATCACACAGACGTTTTTCCCCCCCTCACTCCTTTTCACCAATTTCCTTTGATTTAATTACTGCCACATGCTGCCGACTGCCAGCGATCGTTAGCAAGAGAACCACCTCGACCAACGCGGAGTCCTGACAGGGAAAAGATGCAGAAAACACACGGAAATTAAAAAAAACACACTTCAGTGCAAACACTCGCACACAAGCAGAGGCCTGGTCAAGATAACAGAGGCAGAAACAGGGGAGGACTCACTCTGTCTAGGTTATTTAGAAGCTAAAGTGGATTTTGGGGCGATCGTGGCTCAAGAGTTGGGAGTTCGCCTTGTAATCGGAAGATTGCTGGTTCGAGCCCCGGCTTGGACAGTCTCGGTCGTTGTGTCCTTGGGCAAGACACTTCACACGTTGCCTACTGGTGGTGGTCAGAGGGCCCGGTGGCGCCAGTGTCCGGCAGTCTCGCCTCTGTCAGTGCGCCCCAGGGTGGCTGTGGCTACAATGTAGTTTGCCATCACCAGTGTGTGAATGGGTGGATGACTGAATGTGTAAAGCGCTATACAAATACAGGCCATTTACCATTTATTTTGAATCAGGTGCACCTACTGATCAAGCAATTTCTCTAATGCTTAAAAAAGAATCAAGTTCCTCAATTTGTACTAATTTGCTGTGATTTTGAAAGCCTACAGAGAATGAAGCAAGACCCAGCTGAGTACGGCTCATCTCTTTATCCAAAGTGTCAACTGGCACTATAACAGTGGCACATGAGAGAAGCCTTCAAGGTTTTCTGTCAGACAGGCAAGGTTGTATTTTAACCCAAATCGCTTTGCTAAACCTTTTGTTTCCAAGCTGTGACTGAGAAATGAAATAATATGAAAGAAAATTAAGCCAATTTGTGCCAGAAAACCCTGCAGTTAAAAGTCTCCCTAGTAGCAGGATATGTTAGATGCTGTTTACTCAAGGGATTTGAATATAATATGGTGCGGCTATGGAAAACTATGAAAGCAAGCGAGCAAGAAAGGAAGAAAGTGTTCTTTGTTTAAGGAGGAAGGTAGAGAAAACGATGAGAGATGACAAGAAGTTGGTATTGAGCCATTTGGCTGTCTGACAGCTAATTAAGAGATTTTATAAATAATCAATTGATGAAGTAATTAACAACAGTCTCCAAGTTTCAGATGCACACGACAAACAGCAGAAAGAGAATGTGCTCATCCATTAAACATCTTGAAGTTGTACACTTGGGAAAGGCTGCCGGTTTAATTCCTGGACTGTCCAGAATCCAAAACAGCAGCACTTGTCCCTAAAGGATCCAAGGATTGTGTTTATTTCTAGCTTTATTACCCAAAAGCACTTTACATTTGGCCTCAGCGCGATTAACCTACTCCACCTCCCGAGCCACAACTGCTCTCACCTCATTACCCTGACTGGGTAACACAGCCAAGAAGAAATAAAAGTCATGTTTTCTAAGTTTGAAAGCATGCACTGAAAAAAATCCCATTATGCCTTACAGCTATGTGGGGTAAAAACTAAGCGCTTACATTTTAGCACAGATATCCACTTTTGTAATAAATTTGAGCATAGACAGGAGAGGACGCCATCACTCGTCTCTTGCAGTTTGTAGTTGGAAAAACAATCATTGTGCAGCGTTACTGCAGATACCCTGTTAGTTCTCAAGGGCAGACTTTGACCAGACTCAAATGCTTCTTCAACAATCAAGTATTTTTTCTCTTGTGTTGGTCACTTTAAAGCAAATAAATAAATACATAGCATGTTAAGTCCACTATTTACTATCCTAACCACAACTGACACTTTTACAGTCAAACACAATTAATTAATCTAATTAACTGTCTGGGACTCAGCATAGTGGGTTGTCTGTGGGGTGGGCGATATAGCCTCAAAATTATATGATGACGTGTCAAGATATGTTTGAGATGATGATATTTCTGACAATATAGAAAAAAATGTCATCAGTGTGTTCATCCTTCTTTTCCAATGAGCTACTGGCATTGATGACACATTTCAAGTATGAATCTACTGAAACAATGTATGAGCTACATTGTAATGTAACAGCAGCATTATAGAACAATAGCAGTGACACATCATAAGACAAATGTAAGCATAAAAGTAGGCTAGGTAGCTTTAAATTAGCAATACTTAACAACAGCTTATTTACCTACTACAATACCTACTGTGTTGTATCTCATTGAGAGCCTGCATAATTCAGTCACACAATAAACTAAAAAATATTTTCTTTCTGGGGTGTTGTAGTTGAGCTTTATGAAAGTCCTGCTTTTCCACAATTTAACCGCAGGAGTAATTTCCATCCACCATTTGCTCTTCCTGTTATACGGCGAGCAACTAGCGAGTATGGCGGCTCTCTATGGAGTCATTTGTTTACATTTGGGTTGCACATCACTAGCTGCTAGCATCCCCTCGTTTGAAGCCTGACAGACTCAACAGTGTTTTTGCCTTGAGTCGCCAAATATGAGTTTCATTTCCACTTTTAGCGGGAGCATGGCGTTGTTATAGCAATGATATTGTGATATGACAATTTTATATCAAACAGAAATCATGATATGACAACCCCTAGTAGGCAGTCTTGTCGTCAGAAGATATTCAGAGCCAGCAAGCCATTTAAATCGGGGTATACCTGCATTTCGTCTAAACGTGAGTCCCAAGAAGTACTTTTGCTGAACCCAGTGGTACAAAAGAACCGATGGATAAAAGTGACGTAGAGATGTGGTTTTTGTCTCTTTAATGTCCACCATTACTGAGTCTACAAGGATTTCATCTACCACTGATTCCTAGTCACCTAATCATTCAACCCCCCCAGTTCTGTGTTATTTTCCATGCACTGACTTTTTGGGCGCAGATAGTGAATCACCATTTTTGGAATTATCTTTGTTTTCCGTCTGTCTCGTCACTGTGGGGAAAAATCCAGCTCCTCATGAGTCGTAGGAGTACGTGAACAAAACCTTGCTTCATGGTGTTCAGAATGCTTTATATTTTAAGGATTTAAGTTTACGGCATATTATCAGAAAAACCCCAACAGAAACATCAGCCAAAGGAGTTATACGATTGGTTAGAGAAGACTCTCTTGTCGTGTCTGAACCTGGATCTGTAATACTTTTTTAGGAAGATCAAACTGGAGCAAATTAGAAACTTTGTAACCCATTTTCACAAATACTTCTCAAAGTGAAATAAGAAGAATATATCAAAATTTATCCAGATGCAGACATCCTTCTGGATTGCTCGGTTCACGTATCATATCGATGGATTTTTAGCTTTAATGGGAATACATTTTACCCCTCAGCTCTATCAAACCCCAGGCTTAAAACCACTGCTCTGTGATGATAATCACATAAAAAAGATGTAGGAGAAAAAAAAAGGTCAAAACAGGTCAAAAACTCTTCATTAAAAAAACAAAAACAAAAGGAAAGAGCGAGGAAAAAGAGATGTAGATAGGAGTGAAAATTGTCATTGGTTGTTTGCTCCCACCATGACAAACACACTCATCACACAAGCACATACAAATGTGTTCTCTCAGCTGGCACGGTGGCAGCCAGCCCGACAGCCAATCAAAATGCCCGTTACAGGGCACGCAGCCAATAAGACCTCTGCTCTCCACAGCAGCCAAGCTGTCAGGGTGAGAACAAGTGTGTAGGAGGCAGCAAGCGTGTGTGTATGTGACTGTACACACACGGACACACACGGACACACACGGACGCTGCTCTGATCGTGCTGTCAGTCACTCTTCTTTCTCTGCTGTTTTCAATTGTATTTTAATTTTTTTCCTGCAATGTAATTTTTTCCCCCTTCACTTGCTTTAACTTCCATTTCTATTTCGTGTTTAGCTTTTGCAATTTTTTTTTGTTTGGTCTTTCGTAACCTGGCGTCCATCCACACTGTGAACCTGTTCCTGCAACTAAAGCTTCATAAATAAATAATCATTGTGTAAATAAATTAAACTCATGACACATACAGCCGTAAAGGTCATGAGCTCAACACATGTGTGGACACACACAGGACGTCCAGTGTCTGTAAACAACAAAGTCTGTTGCAAAATACAGACAGATGTAGAGCAACAGAAGAGTTCCCCTCTTAAAACAGGACTGGTTTGTGTTCAGATGATTTACAAATGCATGTGGGTAAATTGGGTCTGGTGTGTGTGTGTGTTCACCGTCTCCTTCACCTCCTCTAAGATGGCTGCCATGCAATTTTATTCAGATTTGCGGATTCCAAGTCTGCAAGTTGGAGCGTTACAAGACGACCAACGTCACTGAGGCAACGCGCCGGCAGGCACCTAAACCGAGCCAAAAGCTAAGATGGCTTCCGTGGCATGTTAATTATTGAAGAGGGTGCAGACGGAGAGTTGGGTGCAGCAAGCACGGCTGCTGGTGGGATGCTGGGTCACAGCGATCCCGTTGCTATGGTGACGCAAGCTGGCGACGGGCATCAAGGTCTCATCTCGGCGTAACATGGTAACCAGAGGACCGGGCGCACGCTCCAAACCAAACCGACCGCTTAAGATGGCTGCCGCAGGAAAAATCCATTTACCTGCTGATTCACGTCGAGCCTTTCACAAATATACAGAACTCTTCACTGCCACATGTAACCAACCAGATAAAACCAGACTGTAGTTTATTACAGGAGGAAAATTAAAGGATAGTTAAAATAGCTAAAAGAAAACTGTAGCTTGTTACATGAAAGCAAAATTAAAAATGCATAGTTTGTAGATAAAACTAAATTACACTTTATCAGGTAAAAAGCAAAACTTGGTTGGTTTCATCAAACAGAACAAAGTTTCAACTTTCAAAGAACAGTTTTAATGCAGTTAAAATGCAGCAAAAAACAATAAGTAGTTCATGAGAGGGGAAAAAATTACAATAAATTTTGAAGTTTAAATGTATACTGATATGTAGTATGTTGCAATTAAAGTATAGCTTATAAAGCTGAAATAAATCCATCAGGCAAAAATAGAATGTAGCTAAAATTAAACATTTACTGTATATTAAAGTGTAGCTTTGAAGGTTCAAGTGAAAACTTTATTATAAAAAAGGCCATTTAAGCTTACTGTATAAGAGAAAATCAAAGTGCCGTTCATGAAGTAAAGACAAACATAGCGGGTAATGTATTAGAGAAAGAACAAGCCGTAGTAGTTTATTCTAAACAAGCAGACCATGTTCCTGATAAAAAGCCCACCATAGTGTAGCAGAACAAAACCAGGTTATGAAAAATGAAAAAGCAGAACAGATGTTTGTGATTTCGATTTTCAAGACTATTTTCAAGACAAGTTAATGGCTAAAGACAACGTAAAAGATACTTTGTAACATTTCGATTTGTAATGTAGACCATTGGTGATACAGATGAGGCCAACTGAAAGTGCCTTTAATTTCTCAGTTACTTCGTTTTGGCTCATTTACATTTTGCAGACGGCATCATGGCTTTTTAAAACAACTGAGCGAGCTTCGACTTCTGGTGTAGATCTTTAGGGTCAGAGAGTCATTTTAATTTTTAATCATCCAAATAAAAAACATGTCTGTCTCGGAGTCAGAGCGTGCTCAAAATCTGTAAAATACACCTGTTTTGCTGTTTATTTTCCCAAACATTACAAATTTACAGTAAAAGCAGCAACAGTTTGAGCGAGCGAGAGCACTGAAGCACCAAAGAGCTACATTAACACACTTAATCCTTCATCGTCATCATTCGGGGCTACGGGGATTTTAACCCATGACCTCTTCATGCAGAGAGAGGCTGTGCAGCCATTAGAGTTACATCGCTGGATCTTTTCATCTTGATACCATGATGAGGACTAACTTTAAAGGCATTTCTGCTGGGCTTGATTTCTGATAGTTCAGAAATTTGCTTAAGATCTATTTGAATGTTTCCTCATGTTTGCTAAGTCTACAAAAAATAATGATAAATCAACTATGACAGCAAGTTTGTGTTGAACAGATCACGGAAGATAAGCCTGTGCTTTCCACACAGATGGGTTGTTTTGCATAACAGCAAATAACCTACAAAGAATGCAGACTTTAAAATCTAATTAAGAGTGTTAAAAAACACAAGTTGGAAATGATCAAACACAACACACAGTATGCAAAATGTAGCTAAAAGAAGACCTCAGCGTCCCACCGGTGGTACAGTCAGTTAATGGAAAATGTTTTCTGAACTTATGTCATCTGATCTAAATTTGTACATCCTTCTCTGCAAAGATTTATCAGAATCCAACAGTTTCAAACCACTTTACTTCTATTTGATCCCAGTTCAAAGCCCCTCCCCCCAAAAAGAGGACATTAAAGCTGATGTAGAAAATATTTGAGAGAAAAGAGAAACATTAAATCGGTCAATAGAAGCCCAAGGATGCAGACCGCTCAGTGCTCTACTTTCTGCAGCGATTTTATGGCTTCCAAGAGCCTGACAGTTTAAATCAAGCGCACCTTACTTGCTTCAAACGAAGTGGATGGTTCCTCTGAACATCTGATTCTGATCCTGCTCAGCCTGGTGATCCATAAAAATGTTAATAGGGATTAGAGTCCTGGCCTCCTGTGTGGACTGACTCACTGCACTCTGGTCCTGTTTCCACGGAGGCCTTTAAACCCATGTCGGCTCAGAGTCATCTTATTTATCAGTCTGTCTGGGGCTAAAGAAATAATGGAAAATTACAGCCACGCAGCGCTGGACAAAACACACTCATGATTTAGCTATTCTTAGTCAGCACTGACAGCAGAGCAAGTTCCTGTTAATGGTGGTTCTAGTGGAAAGGTCACGGCATCAATATCATTTAAATGGCTCATTCTCTGGGGAGTGGGCAGTCATTTTTAACATCTATCCAAAGATCGGTCAGCTGTGACCTGTTAGATGTGAAGGGCCAGCTAAAAACAGGCTTTAAGTCCTCGATACAGAAAAATATTCCAAATAATACTTATACAGCAATGCTTCTTCATATTGTACTTTATCAAAACATTCCAACTAAATATCAAGGTTGTCTTAAAGCCTCCTTATGCTCTAATAGTCATGACTTCAAGACTTCTCACAGTGAAGCTTATCTGGTAAATTGTTAAATTGTTGGATGTTAACCAACTTGTGCTGGAGAAGAAACTCAGAAGGGGGAAATGGTAAACAGCAAGATACAAGATCATGATCATACCAATTGCACCATTTTTATTTAATCCAAAGCACAATTACAGCCTGGCTGTTTCCAACTATGAGCAACACAGAAGTGAAAAATCAGACAAAGATATGACGTAATCAAATAAAGTAAGGGTCACTAATATCCTGTGTTGGTTTGCTAGCAAAACGATGGGGTAACATTGAGAATCAAACAATGAAAAGCCCTCGAATCTGAGGGGTACATACGTAACATGATGCCTAATGCCAAGGCTGGAGTCGGTGCTACTTTGATTATTATATAATTTAAGATGAAATATATTGTATCTTTTTCTATCAGCTAATCAAACATATCAAGCATATATGAATGTGGTAATTCAGAAACTGTATATACTGGTTGTGTTTAAGTACAATCTAGAGAATCACGCACCGAAATAACCACAGGGAATCAAATTAATGAATTTAAATATAACATGAACCTGCGGCCCACAAAAACCATCAGTGAAGAAGCCGTTTTCAGCAGCAGTGTGGAGAACGCAGCCGGTAAGAGCCTCTAATAGCCAACATATGGAAGCTCGCTGGTTGCCAACAACACAATCAGGACTGCATTATTTGGCCCACACTGGAATAATAAAGGAGCCAGATCAAAGAGCTGATTACTTCAGCACTGCAGAGCTGCAGGATTCTTTTCTGTTTGTTCTTTCTTTATGTCGCCCTTTATTCCTCTTTGTTGTCTTTGAATCATTCCTCCTTGTTGCTTTTCCTTCATTCTTTCTTTCTTCTTTCGATCAGGTAGAGGCTCAGTTTTTGAAAGCAAGGACTGTATGGAAGCTGGCCATTGATGAAATGTGTGCACAGGTTTCTCTCTGTGAGTGTGTGTGTGTGCACAGTGGAGCTGGCTAGAGATGAAACTGAATATGAACAGCAGCATAAAACAGAAGACTGAAGACAGCTTAATGTCTACCAGATGACACCTATCTGATAGAGATAGGCAATATCATTATTTTTAAGTTAATAGAATAAAGAGCTTCAGCTGTTTGTTTAGATGATACAGAACCAAATGTTAATGCAGTGACAGCTTCAAATTGTAGGCTTTCTTATTGTGTGTGTGTTTGTGTGTGTGTGTGACCTATTTGCATGCAGCCTGGCAGTGCCAGCAAGGGACAGAACGGGCATCAAACCAACGGCCCTCTCAGTGTGGCATATTGACAATCACTACAATGCCCCAGTGTGTGTGTGTGTGTGTGTGTGTGTGTGTGAGTGAGAGAGAGAGAGAGAGAGAGAGAGAGAGAGAGAGGCATGGGCTGTAAAAAGCATGCTCTGCACAGACACTTGGCTTCTTCAACAGAAAAAAAGACACTTTCCTCTTAAGAAATAAAAACCAACACATTGCTTTTTCTCAATCTAGCATGCAGCTAGGCACCAACACTTCAGGGGTTGAGGTATTGTATGTGTGGATTTTTCCACACATACAATAACCTCTAAAGTTCTGATACCAAAGAGTCATTTAAAAGACATCTGAAAACCAAATGAATGACTCATTTGTGGTCTTGCATGACAGGGAGATGGTGCTGAGACCAGGTCAGAAAATCGCTCCATTGCTCAGGTTCATAAAGCTCACAATTATTTTAGCATATGCAACATTACTCAGTGCGAGATATCGACTTAGATCATAATAAGCAGGAGACTTTCAGTTAAAAGAAAGACGTTTGTTTGGGTTTGAGTTGCTGATGGAGCTGAATTTGCTGATACCAGCATTTAAAAAAGGGGTTGGAAAAGGACGGTGTAGTTGATTTTAAGTAGCCTTTTAGCTGGCTGAAAAAAACCTGCAATGCTAGCCATTTTATTTTTTAATAAATTAAATGCAGCTACAATTTAAATTGATGGCTGTGTTGTTAATATGTGTTTGCGTGGGAAAACCAGTCATAAAGAAATGCTTCTTGTACACAAATAAAGTTCCAATGAATAACAGCAGTTACTGCATGTAACTCTAGTTCTATGAGCGTGGCCCCTAATGGCCCGCGCCATCAGTTTTGTGAGTTGGCTAGGGGAGTCAAGGCCCGCCCACTGGCTCTGCCACAAGCCAAACCTTTATGGTTTAGAGTTAGTGTCTTGCTCAATGCGACTCTAACCAAACAAAAGAAGCAGAACTGAAGGCATTTGATCTTTTTCAAGTGCAGGCAGACATGCTACTGACAACACTATGGTTGGGAAACTACTCAGTTAATGTGGAGGAGAGTTAAATATTTAAGACTTGTGATGTTGTATGTTGAGAGGAGAGGATGGAAACATGCATTAAAATAATTTAGGTCCTGCAGTCACAAAAAGAATCAGTGCTTCTCACAAATTATTTAGCAGCTGCCGTGTTTCAGTGTCAGAAAAAAGGAGAAGTGACAACAAAATGAGAGTAAAGAATAACAAAAGTAAAACACAACCATTATGTGCTCTGACAGTCTTGAACTCTGAGCTCTCTCTTTTATGAAAATGTGAATGCTACAATAGGCACCTGAAGACACCGTTTAAGGCCCGCCAGCGTCAAAGAAACAAAAACAGTCGTCCGTCTCTCTGACCGAATGCTGAATTCTGTGGTCCTCACACAAAATGTGTGAGCTGCGGTGCTGCGTTAACTGCCGAGCTGCATTGTGCTACAGTTTTGTTGTCTTGTTGTTTAAAGTGTGACAGCTGTCCAGTGTTTATCAGCGAGTCCATGCAGCCTCCCTAACAGCTCACCACAGCATGACTGACCCACTAAAACACACACACACGCTTTAACAAAACGACAACAGACCCACTTTTCTTTTTGATAATGAAGACTGGGTAGATTTTGTGTGTGTGTGTGTGTTTGTGTCTGTCTGTTTGTGTCAGCCCTGGTTTAAAGCGGTGTCTCATACACACACAGCTTTGCTTTATTCTCTGGCCAAAAATGTTAACTTACTTAAGCTTGCATTTCTCCTGTCAAGCTTGAGCTTAGTATATATGAGAACAGGCTTTAGTGCATACACACACACAGACACACACACTGAAACTGAAAATCAGCCATTGAAAATCACCAGTGTTTCCAGCTAACAGTGACAGGAGTGCAGGTCTGAGCAGCCACAGAGCGGGGAAACCAAATACTCCTGATCACCGAGGAACCACGCAGGATTGAAAAACGCAGCACGGAGAAGTGAGAAATTAAGAGCTACGCTGTGCGGTGATAATGTAACACAGACAGTGTTTTACAGCAGAGCAGGACATAAAACCCCAGCTGGGCTTTTGTTATGTTTTATGAAATTGAAGCTGAGCGAGTAAAAACAGAAGCCAAAGCGCTGAATAAATCCTGAGATACAACCACAGCGTTACTTCTTCCAACGCACTCAAAAAAAGGGGGAAAAAAAGGATGGGGGAATTTCAGGATCTATAAATGTCTTTCTTTCAACTTCACAAACCGCCCTGCATGTGACTAGAGAGAAATTCCACAACTACATATATTAAGTATGTTTTTTAAGGGGCCACAAATAGAAAAGTGAGGCTCCAATTTTTGTGTTCATTCAAACCAAGCCAAAAATGGCCTCTAACCAGGACTCTTCAGATCTTCATACTACTATGTGAAAGTCCTTCGCTACTGAAGCACTAAAAGTGCTTAGCACAGAACAATGGCCCTGTGACTGTTTTATCAGCTTTTTAAAACATTTTTATAAAGGAAATGATTATTTTACCTCCAGATAAATCTGCTGATTATTTAGTGAATTAATCAACTTGTGGAAAAAAACAGCATACAGTAAGAAATAAAATAACAGTTACCCAGAATCCACACTGTGACATTTATGAGATTTTCTTTGTCCAAGTAATAGTTTAGAGATTAAAATAAGTGGATACAAAATAGATAATTTGCAATTTAGATATACAGCAGCAATTACTTTAAGGATTATTATAATTATTGGCAAATAGTTATAATAATCCCATTGTTTATACTGTTAAATAATCCATAGCAAAGCACTATATTTTAAAGAGCAGCCTAATTAAATTTATTTGCTGTTTGTTTTTACATCATTTTGCCCCTCATCACTTATCATGCTTATATGAGCCCTGATTTGGGATACTGCATCATAAAACAAGCATTCACTCACAATAATCAGACACAACGATCACAAAATCAATCTAAAATCCAAAAACTGAGTTGAATCTATTTGCTGAATTTTACACGCAAACTGTGCAAATCTGCAGCTTCTCGTTCTTCAACCCATCATCACACAAGCCGAAGCCTAAAAGAGAGTGGGCAGATTAGCAAATGCTGTGCTTGATTTGAGCATTTGCTTCAGCAGGTTCATATTAAATGCATCCAAGTGTGTTTTTTACACCAATGAGATGCAAAAACTAAAAAGCTCAGGACAGAAGCGATGTTCACTGAAGATACCCAATCAGCAGGTCACTGGCACTGCTGCCAAGGTCTCTCTACCTCCGAATACGGCTGCCAGTCAACGTATGCACAGCTAAGAAGGCCTTTGACAGCCTGTGTGGAAATCTACCATCTGCCAGCTGACCACCTTGATGTCCGGAGGTTTGATAGCGCTGGCAGCCGCTCAGTCAGACACCGGGAATCAAACCTGCAACTCAGAGAGCATGTGGCTTCTCTTCCCATTGACAGGTCGGGGTGGAAATTCCCAGCTATCCAAAGAATGCCGACTGATTCTGCTCTGCTACAGTCCAGCTTCCCATGTGGGACACACACACACACACACACACACTGATGACTCACTGTTTGCGTGTGTGGACATGCATGCACATTATTTTGGCAGCTGCGACCTTGCACATTACAGTCAAGGGTTTAAAACGACAGCGAGAGAAAAACTGACCAGTCTCCATTACAAAACCCGCATACCATCAATGAAACACAGCAGAGCATTTGCTCATTTGGATTTCAGTTGCATCTAGGCGCATCAAAAAGTTCATGGCGATGCTTTATGAAGGGTCAAATATGCACGCATATGAGAGAAATATTAGATGAAGAGTCATGTGATTACTAGCTCTGGCTTATTCTGAATTTACTGAATGAGTTTGTGTTTTTGTTTGAATTACAGCACAGATTTAATCTGATAGTATTTGCATGCGGTGGTATAAGTAGTTGATCCAATTAAGTGTGCACAATAATGTATGTGAGCATGTGATAATACACATATATCCCACCTGTGATTTAGTCTCGGTAGCCAAGAGAGGCCCCCTGCAGAAAATGTCGAAATAAATACCGAGACATTTAAAGCTGGACAAGAGCCGAATTCAAGCGTGACACAAGCCAAGTCCTTATAAAGGCACGTCTGTTCAAGTCTGTGTGGATAAGAGCTCATCTCTCTTCAAAAGTTCTCCATTTTTGTGAGTTAATTTACACCTGCACAAGCCTCAGAGAGGGCCACATGTTATTGATGCTCAAGCCTCGCTTCCTTCTATAGGCTGCATGCTGCGTTTCATGGCAGGTAAACAAAAAGCCAAAAAGCCATTTAAAAAAGTGGGGAATAATAAAACAAACTTGACTCTGCGTGATTTCTTTTTTTTAACCTCTCAAACCCAATAACATCACGCATCATTTAAATCCCACAGCCACTTTTTAATATGACACAGACTGAAGCTCATTAACCCCCACTGACCTGAAACCACACATTAAAAACCTACATAGATAGGAAGAGTAAATATGCACCTACGTCTAATACTTGCAGCAAGTGAACTGGAATGTACCAAAGTCCATTTAAAAAAATATCCAAAACACAGCCTTTTCACACACATATAGACAAAGTGAGGATATAAAAATGAACCTTTATGCCATATTAAACAAGTCCCATTATCACCACTGCATCAGCAGCCAATCTGACATTTATATTTCAAGCATGTGACAACTATGACATCATTAACAACCTCCTAATTACCCCTCCCCTTACATTAGTAATGAGGAGCAGAAATGAGAAAGAGTAAGGGGTCTCCTTTTTCTACGCTAAATATTTGAATTAGGAAACACACCCATAAAACATAAAGTGGATGTAGGGTAAAGAGATAAAGTGCCCCAAAAAGATGAAAAATGCACAAAAAAAAGAGCCAAAAAATTGTCCTCATCAACTGAAGAGACTTTTTTAAACAAAGAAAATAAAAATTTTAAATCATGTTTCACTTTTTTCTTAATAGTATCTTTACAGTGAGGTAAAATCTCCTATATTTTCTCAGAAAAGCCATATTTGTGATGGATAGCTGATATATTATCATCATAATAATAAATGCTTAAATAAATAAACATGGTTTATGTGTGACTGGAACACAAACACCTAAAAATTACAGCAATTACAAAGGTGTGCTCAGAAGTGTCACACACGTCTTCATAAAGTCAGGTCAGTAAACACATCACCAAAGGAACTGTCCTTTTTTACGGGACTTTATGTGTAATCAAAAACAGATATTTTTATAGTTTTTATACATGCAAGACAGCAGTGTGTGTGTGTGTGTGTGTGTGTGTGTGTGTGTGTGTGTGTGTGTGTGTGTGTGTCATCTGTGTCCCAGTGTCAGATAATTCTGATGCAGGAAGATTAAAGTTTAAAGCCTGAACCGTGTGGCGGGCTTAAACCACAACTGGCGAGAGCAGCCACACACACACACACACACACACACACACACACACACACAGCACACCCACACTCACTGGAAGAAAAACTGAATGACCCAGGCCAGGGCTTACGTCGACATACGCTCACATCTTTACGTTTTTAAGCACAAATGCATTAGTGGTGCAAAAAAAAAAAAAAGTTCAGGGATGGTGTATGAAAGGTAAAGCTGATTTAAAAAGGAAAATGCAGATGCACACATTTATTTAATTTTCAGGTGTTTAAAAAGAAAAGAAAAGAAAAAGGAATCTGAAAACACCCTGACGATAAACACACATGGAAGAGGAAAATGAGACTTTAGCCACATGAACATACATATGCAGAGTAAAAATCAGCTTTTGTGACTTCTTCATACACAACTAATGAAGCAGATGGAGACAGAGGCCCGCACACACATACAAAGACACACACTCACAATGTGTCTATTTATAAAGTTATAATTGCATAACACGCTGCGCTCTAATTCCAGCCTACTGAGCACACAGGATGTCCACACACACAAGTGCTATTGCTTTTACTATGTCCTCATGTGTACACACACACACACATACACACATATATGTAGATATATGTATATATATATATCTACATATATATCTATATATAGATGTATATAGATATATGTATTTACACACACACAGGGAACAATCACGAACTCATGTCGTTCACGTATGAAAAAAAGTTAAGAAATGCTTTTTATTTGTTTTAAAACAGAGGATGTTTTACACTGTATCTGTGCTTCAAAGCAGATTCGATAACACGAATGTTACATAACTATAAATATCCTTAAATGGCCATCATTAAAATTATTTTGGTTTTGATTCATGAAACTGGATTTTTATTACAAAGAAACATTTAAAATGAATGAAACATTCAGCAAGAAAATGAGATCGATGTCCTCTGTGAAAACGGGCATTTTTAGCAGCCATGTCTGACGACCTCTTGACTGGCTGCGATTGTTAAGCTCTTTCATAGAGAAAATTTCAAATTAAAATGCTTTTGCTGTGGAATTGTAAATCTTTCTCTTTTTTTAATGTGAAATTCTTTCATATAACTAAAACTTGGAATCTATTTAAAAAATACATTTACCTGTTTTCACCTTATTTTAAATTGTGTAGAGAGAAATATTTTGCCTTAGAAAAATGTGTGCGCATGTGCACAAAAACACTCTAAATTCATTTTACTAATTCATTCCTTTTAGTCCCGGAAAAGCTGTGAATGCTAAATAAAACGGAGACGAGCAGAATTGTCAGTTTAAAGTGCTTAAAGTGTGTGTTTCCTGGAGCTGCACACTGAGAGCGGACTGCAGGATTTTGGCAGACTGTTTCAGGACTCCTAATTAAAACTTACTGAATATTCAAATGCTGTGTTAGCATAACAATAGCCGGCTGGCCAGGCCGCCTTTAAATGAGGCCTTTTGTTTTTAGTCGAGCTTTCTGCTACCTCATTAAGCTGCTGGAGCTTAAGTTAGCGAGCCGACAGCCGCTCTTCGAAGCTCGGGCCTCGGCTCTCACCCTCCTCCTCCTCTCCTCCCCACCTCCCACACATACACGCACCCTCTCTCCCCCTAAACCAAAGCCCTGATTCAGCCCCTGCACTGTATGGTCTTGCCGGGCTGAGCCTCGCTGCTGCTGCAGATCTGTCCGAGCCTTTTCTGCCTCTTCGCTCAAACCCCAACCAGCCTGCCCCAGGTTTCCCCCCTTCATGCTCCACTTTTCCACCTCCGTAACACACCGGCTTGCCTGTGCTCCCTTACAACCACATGATCACCAAACCTGGACCCCAAAAAACATGATTTTCTTTATTTTTTTTTGCACCGATCGCCTTGTTTGTGTGTTTTCTCTTTATGCCAGCGGACAGTGGGTGCAAACAAGCTGTGACACAGACACAGAGAGACAGAGCGAGAGAGAGACAGGGGGGTTAAAGTGAAGACAGAAAGCAGCTTGGCACCGGATCAAGACCATCGGCACAATGTGCCATCCAGCAGCCAGCCGCCAAACAAAGCGGCGGTGCCATGCCGGGCCTGTGGCATCGCCGAACTGAAGAGATACAAAGAAGGCCCTGAGCTACAGCGAGAGAGCAGGTACAAAACGGCACGCAGTCAATGTTTGACAGCGTGCGGGACCGGTGCGGCCGGCAGCCAGATGAAGGCCGGAGACCCGACAGGTGCCGAGAAGACAGAGAGCGACTGTTGGTGAGGGTCTGCTCAAACAACAGAAGCTCTATTTGAAAACAACTCGGCAGAAATAACAGTGATCTCACATTTTAAAAAATGGATTTTCTGTATCTTTTTTTGCACCTAAACAATAAATATATAAAACCAAAAGATGTGTTAAACTCAATTTGAATTAACCTATGTGAATTAATAAAATGTGATGATAACAAAGGTCTTGCAAATTACATTAAAAATAAAAAAATACACCTTTAATTGAATGTTTCGCAACCAAAAAAATAAATTACTTACACTAAAAAAAAGCAATTATTAAAAATCTTCCTGTTTTGCAGTAAATGTAATTTCTGGGGACATATTCAGAGAAATCATATTCTTATAAAGCCAAGATCACACCTACTGAATTTTTAAAAAATGCATCACATCTAATATGATTTAAAAAAAAACAAACATAAAATGGTGATCACAGATTTCTTTTTAAAGGGTTTTTCTTCATTTTCTTCTTCTTTGATCTGAAGCAGCAGTTAGACTGAGACAGACACTTCACTGACAGGTGGATCTGTAGGAAATCCCAGTCGTCCGTCTTCATTCGCACCTGCAGCTTGCACACATTCCTGCCTTTTTTTTTAAACATGAGAAAACTTGTGAAATTCATTTACCTTCATTTCTCTTTACACCACTACACCTCCTCTCTAAATCATGTCACCCTGTTACTAGTGTTTTACAGGTGAGGGGTTATTGAGAGACAGACAGGTTCATGAGAGGTCAGACAGGCTCTTGCGGAGGTGGTTTGGCTTTCATTTTAGACAGAAAGCCACTATTAGTATTTTTAAATGTATTACACTTTTAAATAAAAACTAACAGAGAAATTCAGCTAGGTAAACCTTATTTTTTGGTCCACTTCAATTATTTTGTTTTAATGAAAACCAGTAGATAAATAACACAGATTTTTTTATGTTAAATTAAATTCAGGAGAATTCATTTTCAGGTTTCCTTTAAATGTATTTTTCTTGGTTGTGAGTGTGTTCACAGAGAGGCCACGTTTTGACAAATAAAAGCGGCACTTTTAAGCAGTTTGGGGCTGAATTAGAAAAGCTTCCTGAATTGCACACACACGCACACACACACACGCAACCAAACAAACCCCAAAAACCACAAGTGTGTCACTCCGCTTGACAGCGACAAAAGCATCAATTCAATTCAGTAATGACGCTCTTATTTTGTTTCATTAAAAAATGGGAGCAAAAAGCTGCATGGCGGATTATTTCAAGCTGACTTTTAAAGCGCCCGTTTGAAAGAGAGAAAAAAGATTTGGGACTATTTTTTCAGTTTGTATTTTTAATATTACTTTTCTGACACGTACACACACTTTTTAGAAGAGTCTGGCTGAAACACTCCACGGCACCATACACAGCTGTCACCTTCACCGCTAAACACACTCACACACACTGGTTTTTTTTATTTTTCTTCTCAGCACCCACCGCTGTCTGATTCCCCCAAAATAAACCCCGGCACTCGGACACAGTGATCTTACAGTCAGTTCACGTTTCAAACGGATCGACTGTGCTAAGTTACTGCGTAAAAAAAAGCGACGCTCTTCACCTTCACACCTCCTCTCTCTCTGTACCTCCTTCTCTCTCTCTCTCTTTCACACACACACACACACACACACACACACACACACACACACACACACACACACACACACACACACACACACACACACAC
>NW_024582412.1:2400924-2450309 GCF_018398535.1 Haplochromis burtoni
CACACACACACACACACACACACACACACACACACACACACACACACACACACACACACACACACACACACACACACACGAACACACGCGCGCGGACTGTTTCCACGTCTGACTCCCAAACCCTCGCGGGAGACAGGGGGGAATAATGATAATAATAAAAAAAGAGAACTGATGGAGGGGGTCTGTCTTACCGCTTTGCCGTTGTAGTAGTACATGAGTGAGCTGCCTGTCATCCCGGGGATGGTGTACGCACAATACATCGTTCCTCTCCTCCACAGAAAGAAGAAGAAGAAACTCTTTTATTTCTCCCTTTCCTCGCGCTCTCTCTGTTTCCGCGTGCCTCTCTGTTTTTGTTTTTTTTTATGTTGTTGCTGTTTCTTTCAGCCTAAGCTCCCCCCGCCCCTGCTCGTTTTGTCTTCTCCACCTTTCTCCTGTTTGCTTCTTCTTCTTCTTCTTCTACGTGAACTTTTCCTGGGCTTGTTATGATCTCAAACTCTCGCCGCTCCTGCTCGCGTGCTCCTGCCTGCGCGTTTTTTTCCCCGCCGACAATTCCTTCAGTTGCATTTTCCCATATGGCCAAGCCGAGGCACGCGGAATATGCAAAGTAGGCAGAGAGAGAGAGAGAGAGATATGGAGGTAGAGAAGTGCCCCTCCCCTTCTCCCTCACACGCGCACACGTATAAAGCGCGCGCACGGAAAATGTACTGGGGAAAAAAGAAATCGAGAGCGAGGTTGAAATGTGGCGTATAAGCGCGCACTGACCCTCGCGGACACGCGCGCGGTCGCAGACACTCTTTTAACTTTCCACACTAAATCTGGAAGCCATCCTTCCCTCTCCCTCCTCCCCTCCGTCCCTCCCTCCCTCCCTTGCGCAGCTTCAGCTCGCCGCGTGCCTTTGAACTGAACCGAATATTCACTTTTTCCATCGCATCCAGACCGCGCGCTTCTTTCAACACACTCCTCCTCGTCACTCCCCCTTTCCCTCCCTTCTCATCATTCCTTTCTTTTATTTGTCCCTTATTTTCGTCCTTCCTTTAATCTCTTGCCCTTCTCCTCTCCTTGCTTCCTACATTGTTACCTCGCTGCCCTTTCTCCTTGTCATCTCCTTATGTCTCTGGCTCCTACTTAGGCCTTATTCTCTCCCTTCTCCTTTAAATTACTATCTGGTTTCCTCTTCCTTGTCTCCTTTGCCATTATATTTCCTTCGGATGGTCCACCCTTCTGTCTCATGTCCCCCCATTTTATTTTTTCATCTTCTTTTCTTTTTCTTTATTAAGGCCTTTATCCCATTTCCTCATCCCCTGCTTTCTTCCTCCTTTCCTCTCACTTTCTAATTTTCAGTTTATTTAGCTTTCTTCTTCCCTTGCACACTTGGCTCCTTTTTCCTTCTCCTTATTCTTTTCGCCCTCATTTACTATTTACTAAAATTTTCCTCTTCCCTTTTCTCATGTTTTTCTTTTCCTTTTATCCTCTTTCTTCCTTCATTTTCTTCTTTCCCAACCCCTTTCTTTTCTTCCTCTCCCCTTGGTTTTCCTACTCCCGTTTATTTCCTCTTTTTATGTTTCCTCCTGTCGTATTTCTTTTATATTCCCATGTTTCCTCTTGTGACAATTGTGTATTTTTCCTTCTGTTTCCCTCTCCTTTTCCCCAACACCTTGGTTTTCTTGTCATCTCCTTCTTTTAATTTCGTCATTTCTCATTTCCTATTTTTTTATTTACTCTTCCTTATCTCCTCCCTTCTTCCCTATTTTTCTCCCCCTCTCCTACTCTCTTGGTTTCCTCTACCCAACTTTTTTCCTCCTCCTGTCTCCTACATTCCTCTTCCTCTCACTTTCTTCTCTGGTGTTTCCTTCTCTCCTACCCTTCTTTCTTCTTTTCACCCCTTATTTTTCTTGTCATCTCCTTCATTGTCTCCCTTTCGTTTCCTAATTTTCCCTTTTTATACGCTTGTCTTCTCTTGATCTTTTCCCCTATTCTTCACTATTTCACCCTCCTCCTGTTTATTTTCCTACCTTTTCCCGTATTTCCATCTAGCCTACCCTTTCTCCTTACCTCTCTTACCTTTTCCTCCTATTTGTGCTCCTACCCACTTATTTCCTCTACACACTTGGTTCTACAGCTTTTGTGTATCTTATCTCATTTATAGGCTGATATAATAATGTTTACTCCTCTGTATATATATTCAACATAAAATTCTCTTATACCACACATACAATAAAAGCTTTCTTTGGTCCTCCTTTGTAGCTGCCTGACTATACATAGTTTTGCCCCCTTTTTTTCTACATAAACAGCATGTTTAGGTTGCTTTGGTAACCTGCTCCCATCATTAATCGTTAACCCACTCATCAGTTGTCTGATTGACAGGAGGCTCAGTGTGGCAGTACGCTAGCAGCCAATCCAACATATTGCATTTGTTATTATTCTCCTTTTTTTTCGTCATGATACTACATCGATGCAGACGGAAAGAATACCAAGATACATAATGAGCGCAGTTAAAATAGATTGTTTTTTATGTTGAGTTTTAAGTCTAAAATGGTGGACTGTAATGAAACAGCGTCCAGTCTCTGCTTCTACTGCTCCTACAGGGGGAGCCACAAACACCTAAAAGTTGCTCATGTTAATGAATTGTGTGCATTTTTTTTTCTGGCACACAGTGTTACTTATAATATAGACAACTGGCTGCGATTGTTTAAAGTGGATTTTTTTTATTCTAGTTGTGTTCAAACAAATATTTCTGTGTTTATTTGCAACAAGATCACAGAGTTTCATTCAAACTTGTCAGATGGGATCCGGAAAATTAAAGGTAAACTTTGTGATACCACTGTAAGTCTGATTGACATTCAAGGTTTATGTCATATCCAGACTCCCCCGCATTTGCCAAAACGCCGAGCGTGAAGGATTGTGATGTTTCAGGTTGCTTTAAATCGCGTTGTTTTGATAAGCTTTCACAAACCCCGAATCCGTTTGCACCAGGAGGGGTAACGAGATATTGCTCTTCCAAATAAGTCTGACTAACATGTAGGTTTGTTTGCCACCCATCTACAAGGACACTGATGATTCTGGAAAGTTGGAACATTAATAAGGGAAAGTCAAAATCTAAACATCCAGAACACAAGATATGATGGACAAGGTCCAAAAACACTGGCTCCTACATTTCTTATTTCTCATAATGCAACTTTTTCATCAGTGTGAAAAATTCCCACGCTGGTTCATCCCAAGAGACGTTATGGTTTCCAAGCCCAGGTCGAGGTAACCCCAATGACATAGCAATGACATCACCAGTTATTTAGCCATACTTGACAAAGTGCCTCCAGAGCCAGAGATGACAGTGGACAATTGTTTTCACAGCCTGAGCAGCCCGAATGCTGACAAGTAAACTGATCTTCATGTGTAAAACTGGTGGAGTGGGCCTTAAAAAAAAAACAGAAAGAAAGAGAGAATGACAGGAGATGGAGGCACGGGGGAAAGGTGGGGGTGCTGGGGCTTACAGGCAGTCAACAAAACCGTAGGACAGACAGTGATTCAGTCTACCAAATTTCATATTAACATCGTCATCATCCATCCTATTCAAACAAATAATACACTCCAAAACAAGGGAAGAGACCGCCCAAACTCTCTCTCTCCTCCTCTTTCACCCACTCTCACTCTACCTCGGTCTCCCACTCCCTCTCTCCTCTTCTTTCAGCTTTAATTTGATTAAAAAGCGAGCTGCAGGAAGGGGAGGGAGGGCTGATGCACATCTAATAAGTGGACCATCTGTCTGCAGCGCTGGCTGGCTCCCAGCATTGTACCCAACCAGACTGCATGGGAAATGAAGGGAGAGATGGAGGGATGAAGGAAGGGAGGGAGGAAAAGAAGGATGAGAGATGCAGGGAGGGGGTTAAAAAAAAAAAAATATATATATATATATATATATATACCCAAAAAAAAGAGTGACCCGGTTGGGGGGAAAGAAGCAGAGGCAGCATTTTTAATTTTGTCTGACGCTTGCTTGGTCAACAAATCTGCAAGGGATGAAGAAGGATGGAAAGGGAAGATGGAGAGGAGGATGAGTGGGAGGTAGAAGAAGGAGGGATTAAAAGAAAAGAAGGGGTAAAGGAGAGGAAAGCAAAGAGAAGGGAGGAGGGTGGAGAAGCAAACGGAAAGGGGCAAAGGAAAAGGAAGAATACAGAAAAAAGAGAGCAGGTGAAGAAGAAAGGAGATAATGGAGGATGAAAAAAGCAGAAGAGGAGCAACAAGGAGGTAAAACAGGAGGAGTGAGAGAGATGGGAGAGAAAGGGAGAAACAAAACAAAAAACCACCTCCTTCAAATGTTATCAGCCCAGCAATTGGTCAGTATCAGTTGTTATCATGCTGTAATTATACTTCAGACTAGGAAAACTGAACCTACTAATAGGTCAGTAGCCCTTATTGTGAATCCTTTGGTGATTAAGAGAATTTATTCATGTACAATCTCATCAAAGCATGTAACAGACCTGCCAATCCACTGCAGGATACTGGGTGCATGTGAAAAAAGGTGCTCATGTCCAAGGGCACTCGTAGGGTTTTTGGAATGGGGACCAAGAACCAGTTGGGTTCACGTACTGTTGTTTTATTATACACTGTAATATTCTGATTGCACAAAGCTTTCTTTCCAGTATCCCCTTCTTCTGTCCAATAAATTTAGCTAAAACAAAGTCATAAAGTAAAATAAGTCAAGGTCTATGGGAAACAAACCTCATTCATCTGGGTCAAAGTCCTACAAATCAATCATCTTCTGTAAATCATAAAATATAGAGTCAATCTCATACACTCACAGTGTTTCTCAGCAGTCTGATAGAGTCATATAATTGCTTAACTTAAGATCAATACAAAAAAAAAAACACACATTAAGGATGAAGAGGAATACAGTCAATAGTGCAATTAAATGAAAAGTTCTAATGCAAGTAAGAGACATTAAATTACTTTTGTGTTAAATAATTCACTTCCATTGTATTTATACAGTGCCAAATCACAACAACAGTGCATCTAAAAGGCGCTTTATAGATGCTTTAGAGAGAAAATCCCAACAATCAGCTGACCCTCTATAAGCAAGCACTTGGCAACTGTGGGAAGGAAAAACTCAATTTTAACAGGAAAAAACCTCCAGCAGAAACAGACTCGGAGAGGGGCAGCCTTCTGCTGCAACGAGCTGGAGGTGAGACGAGGGGGAGGATAAAATTTCTTAACAATAACACAGCTGAACAGCAGACTGTTTGAAAAACCATAAATTAAAAAGAATACATTTCTTAGCGATCGTCCATCTGCATTTAATTGTGACAGCCCCTTCTAGTGGGCAGTGGGGCTAAAAAAAAGGATGTGGGGTGATCTAGAGAGGTCAGGGTGTATGGGTGTATGCTGTTAGTGTCATTTTTTTAAAATGATCACTATTTAATGTTACTGGGTGTTTGTACATTTCCTTCTCTCCTCCAGTTTTCCTTTTTTGTTTCCCGTTATTCCTATCTTTCTCCTTAGTTCTCCTCCTCCTGCCTCTTTGCTGGTGAGATGACAGTTAATCCCTGACTGAATTATAATCTCACATTTCATCCTGATTTCACGCTGGTAGGATTTTCCTTCAAATTGCGACCCCCCAGTTGTCAATCTCTCTCTCTCTGTCTCATCCTTTGTCTCTTTCAATGTCTCTCGCCCTCTCTAGACGTCTGTTTTTGTCTCCTGAATTTTCTTGTTTCCTCTGGTTTTCTTCCGTTTCTTACATTACTTCCTGTTATCCATTTTTTCTGGCTTTAATTTTCTTACGTTTTTAATGTTCCTTTTTTTCTTTCTTCACTTT
Source organism: Haplochromis burtoni (assembly GCF_018398535.1). Classification (NCBI taxonomy): domain Eukaryota; kingdom Metazoa; phylum Chordata; class Actinopteri; order Cichliformes; family Cichlidae; genus Haplochromis; species Haplochromis burtoni. Next base: position 2,406,734 of record NW_024582412.1, read on the forward strand.
CATCTTTTTTTCTTTTTTCCTTTGATTTTCTCTCTCTCTTCCTCACATGGTGCAGCAATTGCTAAAGGTCTATAAACTCTCTCTCTCTCTTAAACACACACACACACACACACACACACACACACACACACTCAGCACGGTGCACTTTGTTCTCCTCATACAGCCACCTCCTACTGCAAGCCTTTGATTTGAGCCTTTTCATTCTGCAGGTTGGACTTTACAAACAATAAAGTTATCAACAGGATTGAAGAGTTGAGAGCGGGTGGCTCACACACACACACACACACACACACACACACACACACACACACACACACACACACACACAGATGCAATGATATCAAAATCTTGGCACTAGATTTCAGGTGATGCTAGGGACTGATCTGCTATGACTGTTAAATTAAGCGGGTGAAACTGAGAATCATTGTTTCATGCGTAAAGTTACATCAGGTTTAATCATTGCTTTCCTAACTTTGTTAAACTAAATATAAAAGAACAAATAGAAAATGCACCCAAGAATATAAACTTGGAAACTCATAGCTTTTCTGTCCTTTCATGTCAATTCAGTCAAAATCTTTTGAAACCATACAAAGAAAAGCTGTCGGTTTTGCAGGTATGAAAGACTTCTGACCCTTTTCTATTAGCGTCCTCCATCCCATCCTTAGCAAATATCACAATGCTGCTAGCATATATATATAACATATATACGGTTAACATAAGAACAACATATAAGCAAGCTAAACAGGTCTTCGTTGCCAATGTTGGATCTAGCTTTCTGATTTAGGATCTTACAAAGATTTAATCCAAATATGGGATTGGTGCATCCCCTACAAGCAACGCACAGACACACACATATACAAGAGAGGAGCATACTGTACTGTAATGCTGTGTTCACTACTGGTAAACAGAGTGGAAGAAGGTGACATGAATGTACAAACTGACGCCCAACCCTTGCTGGACAACAAAGCAAAGTTAAGCTGGCCTTAGAGTCTGTCACATCAACCAACAAGCTTCCATATTTGCAAATATCCATCAGATCACAGCTGAAGCAACACTGCAACGGCAATTCAGCAACAATGGCCACACTTGCCTGTGTTATAATTTTTATGTCAAGATGCACATGATTTTATTTAACACAGGGGCTCATTAGATTGCAATGAAGAACTCAAACAGTCCAGTGATGTGTCCGGTGCAATGACTCAAGCAGTGACTGATGTTTGAGTCATTGCAACAGTACATGAAATATTCCCCCTGTTCATACTGCAGAATCACTACAATTCATTAAGTTTGTGAAAATAAACAGGGCTCAAGTATAGCCACATACCTGGCTTACTTAAATTTAAAAACTGCCTCATTATGATGACAAATTAAATTTTATTCAACTCAACTCTGTTTTAATTTTTCATATAGCACCAAATCACAACAACAGTCACCTCAAGATGATCTACAATAACAGAGAGAAACCCCCCAAAATCAGACAATCCCCCATGAGCAAGCAATTGGTGACAGTGGGAAAGACAAACTCCCTTTAACGGGAGAAAACCTCCAATAGAACCAGGCTCCAGTTGCAGGTGAGGGAAGAGAGGGCAAAAGATGCACTACGGAAAAGAGCCAGAGATTAAAAATAACTAATGGTTAAAAGCTTCAAATATATTACATACAAATATATAAAAATTGTACATATTAGCAAGCCCAACATGTAAATTACTGAGGCTCAAAGAGTTCTCATAAGACAGAGACTAGTGTCAGAGCCTCGCTAATAAGTGAAGCTCCGACACACTGAAACCTGAGAACCTGCTCACAGTCCCCTACCTCTATATTTTAAATGACATATAATTTCCATCTAATGAAGTTTCAGGCCTGTTTCATCTCTCCCCACAGCCAATCCAACTGTGCTTGCTGCAAACCAAACCCCTCACTGATGTCAGACGGTCCTGGAGTCCAGCTGTACATCACTGCAAAAGATTAAAGCTAAACCAGTGGAAAGTGGCTAGCCACCTCCTGGTAGCTCCAAATTTTCCCCTATATACTGGACAAATGGTGTCTTCATACTTGGCTTGCTAACGTTATTCACTGGAAGCTACATTTGGCAATCAGCTGGATTTGGTTAGAGTAAGACTTCTGGACTGCTGCTGCTGCACGCATCAGTAAGGGTGAAGCCAGGTCCCGATGATCACTAAATCCTTCTAAACTGTAGCCTAGCTGCTTCTGAAGTCATTAAGTCTCATCTTCTGTTTCAGCTTGACTGAAACCCAGAGGAGCTGTTTTAACAGGAGCTTTAATGTAGTTGTGTTACAAATATAGTAACGGCACACACATTTAGCTTTTTCAGCATTTGGTAAAGTTGTCTTTTCATAACTTTTCACATCCAGTGATTAAAAACTTCAGATATTTTTGCCCAGCATGGTTCACATGATAATTAAGGGGTTTTCAGATTAGATTTACATCTTTAAATAAAAATAAATCATGTGACATTCCAAATCACAACAGCAACCAAGCTATACTGATGTTTTTTAAATCGGTTCTGTGACAAAAGGAAGAGAGAAAGAAGGAGTTCTCTCTGGTGTAATCAGGATCAAAAACCTGACGTGGCCTCAATTCTGACGGAGAAAATCAGAAGCTAATTTTCCTCCCAAATACAAACTGAGAGCGAGAGTTGCAGAGAAACAGAGTCCCAAAAGTGTTTGGAGAGGGTGTGTGTGTTAGAGAGTCTGAACAAGGTAGGTGTGTGTGTGTGTGTGTGTGTGTGTGTGTGTGTCTGGCATCCATCAGAACCACAGCTTGCCAAAAAAGCAGTAAGCACAGTGCACGGAGAGAGAGAGGGAGAGAGAGAGAGAGAGGAACAAGCGAGCGCTGCTGCACGCTAATTATGTATGCATGATTTAATCTGCAACTCAATAATATGCAAATATATTCATATGTTAGTTTCTTAATTAAAAATGCAAAGCAGCCCTTATGGTGATTTTTCTGTGATTTTCTTTTCAGCCTAACAAACGGAACATTTTGAGAAATTCAACAAATTGGAGGGAAGCTCTTCGGTGGGGGGTTAGCGAGAAAAAAAAGGGCAGGGGGGCGGGGGGCTTCCAACTTCAACTTCCTGCAGTTTGTGGATCAAGGAAGATCTGGGAAAGGAGGAGGGGGATAACTTGTTGATTTAAGACGAGCTTTGTGTCATCACCATAGTTGGCGACACTGGCCACACTGACTTTTGATAAATTATGTTATTTTTAAAATTTGCTATTCCAGGTACCTCTGCAGGAAGAACAATATGTAACTTCTTAACCATAGTGAGACATTTAAAGTGATTTAATGTAATTTCTTTGACCAAGTGCTGTATTGAAGTCCATAAATTAGTCACGGAGTCCAGAGCGAGATAAAGGTGATCTGTTTCACTCAGCATCTACAACATTGACTTCTGACACATGCTAAGCTAGCATTACCTAATTTCTTGTTTAAATCCCAATCTGCTGTCTCATCACTACCTTAACCTCAGAGTACGAATGCCCTTCAACTGCTCATCAATCAAAGAATGTAGGGCATCACCAGCCCAGATGATTTCAGCTGATTACCACTTAATATGACTCAAACAGGCGGCACATTCCCTGAACGTTATCACTCCCTGAAGCTGAAATTTAAGAACTTGTTTTGGTCTTCCTATGATGTGCTTCTACTGAATTTTCAACTATTAGTTCGATTACTATGAAATATGGTGCAGGCCTTTTATATTTCCTGCATTTTGCCACTCCTTTCAAATTCCTTCTTTTCAAAATATAGTCCAGTCTCTAAGTGATGACATATGAACCCTGCTTCCGGATCCAAACTACTTTGTGTTTATTAAGGCTGTTGTGTTTTTAACATGTTTTAATGTTTTGTATCTTGTTCTATTTAATCTGAACAACCCCCCAAAAAAGAGCAGTGATCACTGTCGGCCTCTCTCGGTTTTTATTACCACTGTTTAATTTCAAGCTGACTTTTTAAAATCTTACGATGTAACTACAGCCCAGCCCATGCAGCAATAAATTAATGACTAACCTCATATTGCGGATGGATTATCTCAGTTGTTCTTCTGACTTAAGGCTGGTCTGTTTACAGCATCCTGCCGTGCTTGGAAAAAAGTTAGCGTTCATCCTCCAGCTTCACTGTGTTTATGTTATGCTAACCATAGCTGTGTAGCTAGCTACCACATAGCACATTATTATATACCAGCTAGCCCAACTTCAGTAACCCTATAAACCACAGCACCTTCACCCATTCCTGAACTCGACTCTTCCATTAATTTCTAACATTTAGCCAGTGAGGTTAAATGTCAGAGCTATGTGAGGGTTGTAGAAAAGAATGCTCATTAGCTTCGGATATTTTCTGAACACATTACTCTATTTTTATTTACATCCACAGCATGCTTTTTTCCCCGAAGCTTTAAGTTTGGCTATTAGAAATGCTAAAAATATAAGAGGGAATTAAATGAGCTTGCCTTACTTCTGGAACAGCTCAATTTAGTCTGGACCAATCAATTTATTTATCCACAAACCACAACAATAGTCTTCTCCAAGCACTTTACATAGTAAGAGTACCCAACAATTTCCTCTTGTTTTTAATTTCCTGCCCATTATTTGGAAACGGCGGGCAGAAAAAAGTCTCTTTAAACAAGAAGACACCTCAGTCAGATTTGGTCCGGGCACAGTCAGCCTCGTCAGAACTTGTGTTAGCTTGCTGACATCTGCATTTTGCCTACAGCACCAGCTGTTAGCATGAGTGCAAACTACTTTGATTCTGTTAAAACACCAAGGATTTATCAGTGCAACCATTTAATTAGCTGTATTCTTAAGGTGAGCAAAGACAGCATGCTTTGTATATGTAAAAGAGTTTTAAGTGGACATTACTTTTGTATTTTTTACATTTAAATGTTCCCTGTAGATATGTCACAAAGCATTTTCTGCTGGAACTGTAGATGATAATAGCGAGGCATTTTTAGGATCACCAGTAAAATTTGATTTAAACAAATTAAAGTTCGTCTACAAATTAGTTTTGAAAAGCTTTACTTCTATCACCTTTGCTGTTTGTAAATCTCCCATAGATTCCAATTCAGGATTTTTTGGAGACAAACACACAATATATTCTGAACGGCTGTAATCTAATATAGAAATTCCTAAAGGATTCTTGCAAAGACAACACTTTGATTCATATAAGGTCTACAGGCATGTGTGGATAGAAATAGAAAGGTGGATTGAAATGCTCCTTTTGAGAAAATCTTTTAAGTATTACATTTTAGATTTGGAGCCAAATACTGTGGAGAGTTTTTCTCCTTCTGGCTCATATGCAGTAAAACCATGCTGGATACTTGCCTACAGCTAGTTTTCAATGACTTTAATGGGAATTAGGATAACTTGCGGTTTGTTCACCAATCAAACCTGAGACCAGTTTCCGAGGTCTGACTCAGTGTGAAACCTGCGGTCCTCCTGCTGAGCAGTTCTTCCTGCTGCTGAAAGAAAGACCCACTCAGCGCTTTGTGTTCAGGTATGCTTTACACAGACCGTGTCAGAATGAAAACAATGATTAGAGATGAAGCTAATCCACACCACCAGCGCGCATTACCGCCACACGACAGGGTGTGTGTGTGTGTCTCACACGTGTGTTAAAAGGCTGATATTCAGATCACTAAGACACAGCTTTTCTTCTAGGCAGCACTCTCGTCAGACCAACAGCCTGTTCTTTTTTGTTGTTTTTTTTTTATCTTGATCTTCATTTTTTCTTGCCAGAAGTTTTCCTCTCCCATATTTCTGGTTCTTGTCTTTCTTCACCAAACTCTCAAAGTGATTCAGATAGTATTTATCACCTCTCAAGCTGAGGTTTTCATAAACTCGTACAATCTCTTTTTCAGTGTGCAGTGCATTTCAGCCTGAGACATTAAAGCTTAAAAGTCATCAAAATGCAGCAACTGTGTGTAAAGTGCCCATAATTATCTCACATTCTGTTTTTTTTTTCTTTTTTTCGTGATCACAAATTCATTTTACCACTTGAAAACTGTTTTTTGACAACTTTTCATGTTAAGATCACAGAGCAATTAGCTGTCAGCAGGCATCGCTCTCCAAACACAACTTGGTGGTGCATTCAAGGAAGCTCTAAACATGTGAGAACTGATAAGCAACAAGGGTGGGAAAAATGGAGGATTATAGTATTTATGATCACTGCTGTCAGAAATCCACTGCTAGTGAATCTGATCCTTACGTTATAAACAATGTTAGTGTTTTAAATGTATTATCCTCTTGTTCTTGTAAGTGATGCACGTTTCACGTTGTAGTATATAATAAAAGCATATTGGTGTGTGTGTGTGCGTATGTGTGTGAGTCTGCCAATGATTGTGTGTGTGACAACATGTGATTTCCCTCTCAGCCTTGGAGCAAATCAGAGTGCCGCTCTCTGCTGCTGGTTGTTGCAGCCAAATATTTGGGCTCAGGAATGCACCGGGAAACCTTCACATCTGCAGCAGGCACTCCTGTATGTGTGTGCATGCATGTGTGTGTGTGTGTGTGTGAGACAAAGCGAGGGAGGCTTTTGTAAAAGCCAAATGTCCTCACAAGGACAGAAGGGCAGCAAACATCCCTTGGCCGAGGTCATTTCATTGACAGCGAAGATTTCAAGCCCTGAGGCAGTTGTGGAAGAAAAACTGCTATCCTTTCTCTAAAGTACAACAAAGTTCAAATTGAAGGATCAGCAACTAAGTGGAAAACTTGACAAATACCAAGGAGTGTATTCAGCCAGGCTTGTTTGTTGGTCATTGAGGGCTGGCAGTATTGATAGACGCTTTGGCACATCAGTTTATTTCATGACTTCCCCAACTCTACATCTAACAGCTCAAGATCAAGCTAAACTTCCAGATAGATTATGATTGTGATTATGTTAAAATAAGCGCATTGTGTAATTATTTATTTATCAAAAAATAAGCCAAAGTAGAGAAGTAGCATGTGAAAAACAAAGTGGACCCCTTGATTCAATAGCCTACAGAAGCATTCACTTCAACTAGCCATCAATGACTGGGTCATTGATGGCTAGTTGATTCTTTTCTTTTTCAGCCACTCTGCTGTAGATTTGCTGCTGTGCTTGGGATCACTGGCCTGTTGCACCGATGACCTCACATCTGACTCTAGAGTACTTTGATATGCAACAATGCCCAGGTCCAGTGGCTGGAAAACAAACCCAAATCTTCAGCCCTCCACCGCCATGCTTGACAGATGGTTTGAGGTATTCCTGCTGATAGACTTTGTATGTGATGCTGTGCATTTTGGTCAAAAAGACCCAATTTGCTCTTATTTGTCAAAAGAACATTTTTTCAGAGTTCTTGTGGTTTGTTCAGATGCATGTTTGCAAACTTAAACTGTGCTGCCATGTTCTTTTTAGAGAAAAGAGGTGTTCCAAATGAGTCACACATGTTCAGTGTTTTCCTAAATCTACTCTCACAAACATTAATATTTAAAATACTAACTGAAGTGTGTAGAGTCTGAACTCTTGGCTTTTTTGCAGTTTCTCTGAGCATTTCATGTTCTGCTGGCATGTCTACTGGTGGGAACACTGATAACTGTCTTTAATATTTTCCACTTGTGAAGAATCTTTGTCACTATAGAATGACTGCCTTCAAATTGTTTGGAAATTCTCTCCCCTCTGAGGTCTAGTTCCTCCTTGCATTAGTGCATTTGCCCAACAGCACCTAACTGCTATTTATCCTCTTTATTCCTATTAAAGTTGCTATTATGGCAATAATTAATTATTAATAATTAATGACTGTTTTACAGTTCATATGAGGTTGTATTGACCTCGTTTTAAGACCTGCTAAGGATCAGATTATTATTTTTTACCTTAAAGAACATTGGAACTTCAAGAGCATGTGCTTTCTTTTTGCTAAGACTGTAACTATGGAAATGACAAAATGACATGACATTGGCATAAGATGTGAACCAACCATTATAAGCTAAGACAACATAGACTTATCATTAGATTGAAAGATTTGTAATTGAACATCTGAGACAGAGTAGTATAATTTAAGGGGCTATACAGTAGTAACTGTTAGGTAGATTATGGGAAATGGGACAAAAGCCAGGGTAACATTAGCAAAACATGTTAAAAACATAGTTATAGCAAGACTATGCAAGCAATTACACTGCTGTTACCACCCTGTGCTCTAAGTCAAAAACAAGCCCCACCCCCGGCCTTTTAGCAGCTGAGTAACCAAATTGGTCAAAAACACAATTGAAGCTGTTCGAGTGTTACGTTTCCTTTAAATATTTATCATTTAAGTGAGTTTAAATGTGGACTTTTAAACAGAACTGAGCGGTATAAGCTACATTTGTGTAAGCTATGTATATACTGTGCATGCTATTTGTGTGGAAGGTTTAGTTTTATGTCAAACAAAGTCCTTTTTTGGACAAGAGGATCTGCACAAACAACACATGCATCCATGTACACAGACACTCATACAGAGCAATACACACACACACACACACACACACACAAATGGATGCTTTGTAATTCAATTAGTCAGCTTCCCATCTGACACAAAATGGCGGTCGGGGTGCAGCAGTGTGGGACATTTTGGGGCTGAGAGCCAAGCAAATAGCTTATAGACACACACGCACAAAGAACGCACATCCACGTGGACTCTCTTTCTCAACAATTCTTTTTAACAATGCCATTTGATTAATGTATAAGTTGTGCTAAAGCAGTTGTAAAAAGGCAGGAGGCGGACCGACTCGTATTTTAAAGGCATTTCTGCAGCTTTTTCGAGTGGAATGAGTCACTGAAGCATCCGCAAAACATAACTGCACACACAGCTGTCTGTCAGTGTGTGTGCGTAAGTGTGTATGTGTGTGTGTTTAGCAGTTAAACCATGAGGTCATCTCTGGCTGAAGCTGCTCTCTGGATTTCTTCAGAATAAACACTGAAGCTGTGGCTGCAGGACAACGGCAGCATTCACACCTAAACTCGAGTTCCTGCGTTATGTCCACCAAGTCCATTACTGTTTTAAATCAGAGCTCACCTTAAATCCCCCCACAATATACCCATGAGTCTGAAGCCACTTTCACTCATGGGTTTTAATGGTTACATGGAAGCATGAATGAAACTGAGAGGCAGTGATTTTTACCAATGATGCAAATACAGCAATTTGTAACAATATTATAAAAAAAGACTGGACATTTTATGTTATTTTTATACATGTCAAAGCTGCATGCGAGTGCTCTCTCGGTCACCCCTCCTTCTCTGCAGCCTCCTTCTCGTTTCATCTTCTGCCAAGGCCGGGTACAACGCCGCTAATTTGAGCAGCATGCTAACACAGAAACGCGCACACGCAGACACTTCATTTTCAGCACCACTTCACGAGGAGGTGAGGTCACTGTGTGCTTTTCAATTTTTTTTTTTTATTTTTGTAACAAAGTGGATTCACAGAAACAAGTGCAACCAGTTTGACCAAAAGACAAGAGAGTAAACACAACTTACTACTTTCTGCAGGCTCGCAAATATATCTCATAAATCTGCCTTTATTTTATTAAATAAGAAGAACATTTATTCTTTTATACTATTAATGTTTCTGTTCTGCTGTTCCAAAATATATAACAAATTGGGCTTGTGTGTGTGTGTGTGTGTGTGTGTGTGTGATTACTTGTGTTAATTTGGTGCAGCTTCATCCAAAACCAAAATTAGTTGGAACCACGAGTGTGATTAGCATTACTGAGGTGCAGCAGTGATGCACCTCAGTGCATCTGAAATCTGACCTGAAATGCAGATCACTACAGCAGCACAGGGTAAGTCTGTCCACATACTTTGGGCAATTGAACTGTTGCCCTTTTAAAATAACTTTTTCCTTATTACAAAAAACAAAAATACAATTTTTGATCACACTTTTCAAACCCTGCGTATCTAAAACCACACAGCTGCCTTCACACGATGCAGGAAACAGACAACACAGCAGTTCACTGGTAGGCAGCCTCTCAGTAGCATCTGGGGTTGTCTGAAGGGGGCAGTATGGCTCACTAAAAAGTTTCCCTGTACCCCCCTTCAACCACCACCACCACTATTGCTCTCCACTCCCCCCACTCTTCATCCCTCCTCCACCCGCGGCCCACCGGGGACCGCCGGCTCTCCTACTGTGCCTTCTGCAAGACCTGGCTTAATTTAATTAACGCTGTCGACTTTAAACAAAACCACATCTGAGCCGAAGAGAGAGAGAGAGAGAGTGAGTGAGAGAGAGAGAAGAAATAGCCAGAGATGGGAGCAGATCGCCCTGGTCAGATCACCGAAGAGGATTTAATCTCAGGGTTTGAAAATATTTACCCTACAAGGAGTTGTGTTTTTTTTTTTTTTTTAAATAAGCCACATAAAATGTTGACACCCCAGGAGTCCTTCTTTAAAAGCCTAAAATCAAAGGAAGTGAAGGTCTGTCTTTAAAGGCTTCTGCTGGTAGGGAGCCGAAGATGAGACTCTTCACACTCTGGATCCTTTAAATTAGAAATTAAAATACTGAATGATGAGCTTCAGGTAAAAATGCAATTTTATGGCTGTTTGCTATTCTTAAAAGTCAAATCTGTTGCCTTGGTTTTTTTTTGTACAAATACACCTTAAGTGCTTTAAGTGTCATTTAGATTTGGTGACAAATGAGTTACAGATTAAAAATAATCACATATTAACTTTTGCTAAAAGAAGTGAAACCTGTTGTTAAGATATTTTACTGTAAAGTAGGAAACCTCCAAGATAATATAATAATAACATACTCTGAGGAATAAATGATATTTACTACATCATGATGGATAAAATGTAACAATTTCAACATTACTGAATTATTAAAAAGCTTTTCCGACTACAAACACTTCTTTACTTTTGAGAAACCATCATTTATAGTATTGAAAATTAAATAATGTATTGTGCTTTGATTTAAGATTTGCTATATTTATTGTCTCAATTTTAAAGGAAAAAATCCACAATCCAAAGCTATAAATAAACAGATGCCATTTTCCAGAATGTGAAAATGTAAAATAATATTCACATTTAAACCGTGAAAACAAGAAGTCACACAGGATGAATCTGTAAAACATGGCTGCTCCTACAGTGGTGAGGTAACTGTGTGTGAGAGAGTGGATGTTTGTGTGTTTGTGTGTGTGTGTTATTATTCCCCCTTCAAAAAAAAAGAAGGAAAAAAAGCTACAAATGGACTAAATAATGAAGATCCAACAAGCACATACAATTTATTTCTACTCCCTTTAACAGCTTCATCTTCATGGCTTCATTAGAGTCGATTTTGGGGATAATCTTTATAACTATGACTGTGTTTTATTATTAATTCAGTCAACATTAGCAAAGCTCCGAGGAGGAGCTGGAGACTTTATCAGCTTGAACGACAAATTAACAAAAACAATGATATCTAAAGCAGGGAAAAAAAGCAGAGAGAGCTGATATACTCCTAACACCAAACAAAGAAAAACAACAGCGAGACGGCACTCTGCAACCTGCTAATGTTAGCAACTGATGCCTAATTTCCTTTTGATTACAAAGACGTCCCACGCTCTCCTCTCAAGTGACGTTTAATTGTTTCTCAAAGTAAATCATCAACTCAGCAAACAAAATTTGACAAACAACAATAACAAACTTGTGGCACAGGGAGACAAAAAAAAAAAGAAAAAAGAATTAATTAAAAGAAAGAGGCCCATCGCCCGCAGTGGAGAGATGAGAGAAAACAGTCAAGACTTTTTGCTTAAATGAAGTGCACTCACACGCTGGAGCATACGGGAGGGCAGCAACACGACAACAGGGAAAAACAAGTCAAACTAAACAATGTACAGATACAGAGAGTATCGACGTTCCTTAAACATAGAGAAAATCTCACCGTAACAGCCAATGAATTAAGGAAAGATGGCAAAAAAGGCAAAAAACATCTTGATCTAATGGAAGTTGTCAAATATCATTGAAACCAAGCTGAAAGATGCTAAACTTACACAAAATGTTCCAGAAAGCATTAGTCCATTTACATAAATACATTGTGTCTCAAAACATCAAAAAAGTTTAATTTGAGACTAAAACACTGTTATTGCTTCTAAAGTCATCAAATTAAGTGTACAACTCACCAAATACGGAAGTGTTTTATATGCAAAAAAGAAATAATCACTGTATGGCCTAGAAATCTGCTGCTACTGCCCCTAGTGGCCACTTATCAATTTATCTCGCTTTAAAACAACTAAACTGCACAAAGACAGTGAGGCCTTGAGAAAACACTGAACAATATGACTCAATATTAAAACTCAAGTATCCTCCCAAATATATTTCTGATTCTGTCATCTTGTCACTTCATATACACTTGTTTCCCCCCCCAAAATGGCCCATAAAACAATTAAAAATCATACAGAAATGATCTAAGTTAATTAAAGTCCGCTGTTGAGCGTTCATCTACTTCCAACAGTAGAGGAGAAAATGAGAATAAAACACATATCCTTGGCTCAAACACTGTCTGGACCACCATCCACTATAGAGAGTACAGTCTAGGTGTTGCTAATTAACCCTTCAAAGCCAGTCGGAGCGGGCACGCTCCGTTTTGCGCAACTATTTTTAAATCCCGATAGCACTGCAACCATGTAAGCTAGCACAATAATTTTTTTTGCATATGAAACCGGAGGAGTTGTACTTACATCTTATGCCATCAGCTTGTCCTAGGTCACGGTTTCCTTCCACATAAAGCTTTGCAAAAACTGCATAAAAAGCACTTGCAGCAACAAAACCATAATATTCCAGAAACACGCTTTGCCGATTGATCAGCTGTTTGTTACCTGCCCGAAACCGGAAGTGACGTCATTTTGCGGAAATGTAGGGGTTTTTTTTTACCATCAGGGCCTCATGAGCCTATACTGGTGTTTTTAAAAGTTATGTTTGACTTCATGACTTTCTGTGTCGTTTCTGGGATGCTGAGGACTCATGTTGCACTGCTGGAAATAGTTAATTTTGATGCATATGCTGTTATTTTTGCAAATTTGCATTATAATATTTATTTTCGTTTTTCCTGCAGTATATAAAAATTGGTGTATTTCAAAGATAAAACTATGAAGACACTTAAAATAAATTTCCTGTGGTGGGAAACTATTTTGTGCAACTTTTTTGTATTTACAGTTTTGAGGGATAAGCCTCTTAAATTTCTCTAACTAGAAATATATGTTAAAAAGACAAAAACAATTTTCAATTTTTTTGTAGTTTATTGCACTTTTTTGCAATTCATGTAAGTACTATGCACTTAATGCAGACATATTATTACAATTTGCGCTATAATGGTTGTATTGATGTATAGCAACTTGAAATGCTCCCAAAAAATGGCTCCACAGCATGTAAAAATATAATATAAGCTCTGGCGGACTTGGTTCTATGGTAGGTCTTAAAGGGTTAATAATTATGTATCAGGTTTTAATACCCAACACAAATAACCTTCAAATAATATACACAGTTTGCAAACGTCCCTCAGCTTAGTTGTTTCTTTTTGCCTGACTCTTGATTAAAGTGATGAGGACCTTGATAGGTAAGGACATTTTGTGGGGTCTTCACTTTTTCCAAGAAGGTCACTATTAAGGTTACTATTGACTATATTGATTTTATATTGATATAATCATCCTGTAATCTCCTTTCTAAAGCTAAGCGATTCCTTGGTAGTGAGTCCATATTTGGCACAAAAATGTGAACTACTGACTATGTTTGTTCCCAGCAGTGCAACTTGGTGGCTCAGTAAAGAAACACAAATTTGGAATTTATTATCATAAAGGCTTTAACTTTGCAAGATAGACACTTCTTTCCCGCACTGAAGTCAGAGCACTGGGGCAACTCTTCATTGCCAACAAGGACCGGGGGAAACATTAAAACCTCCAACAGCTCTCTCAATGTACATATATTATCCCATTTTATTTTAAGACAAATCTGAAAAACAAACAAACAAAACAATCAACCAAACAAAGAAAAATGGCCTTTTCTTTAGGTAACTATAGGGAGCGAATCTGTCAACACGAGACTCGGGATGTTTGGATGGAGAAATGTTTCCACGCTGTTTACTCAAAGCCATTTTGCTCACAAAGAGAACTTTTGTTTTTGGCCTTTCTGTGTCTCCATAGAATTAGACACACACACACACACCCTGTGTTTCTCCCTCTCACACACACATGCACACACACTAACATTACAGGCATTCCTCTGTGAAGTCGTGTTTGTAGTCAGAGCAGGTGCAGGCTGGGCAAAAAGCGTGTGCGTGTGTGTGTTTGTGTGCGCATGTGTTTGTTATTTCATGTCTACGGTTTCTGACACAGGGCGTCATCATTTAGACAACCAGAACATTGTATGTATGTATATTCATTCTTCTCCTTTATAAAAATATTTCTATAAAATCCACAAGCTATTGTTTTTTCTGTCAGACGCTGGTGAAGCTCCTCGGAGAGTCCTTGTGATGTTTTTTCACTGTGGTTGTTCAGTACACATGTATAAATATAATATATAATAACAATAACAATAGTATAAAAAAATCACCAATCACACTCCCACAGTGTTTATTAAAGGAAGATGCATTTTACATTGATAATAATAAGCTGACCTTTGACCTTACAATTTTTTTAAATGTTGTGTTAAAAACATACATAGTAACTACAAGAAATAAATTTAAAAAAGAATTAAAACATAAAAATTTTAGTATATGTTAAAACATGTATGTGATACATACACCTTTTATATTTTAACCAGTAACATTTAGTCAGTCATACTGTATAATCTACACTAATTGTACACAAAAATATTCACCAGCATCAGTAATGTTTGCTAAATTATACAATTATGTTTGGCTCAGTGTCTCTGCTGTCAAAAATGCTTTTACATCTACCCTACAGTAAATATTTTAAGGCTTCTGGTGAAGATACAGATCAGAAAGTAAAGGGTTTTAACCCCTAAATATGACAGCCAACCACTAAACAATCATAACAATTTCACACCTTACATTAAGTCGTAAATATAGAATCATTTGTAGTTATTAATTTATGGACATAATCAATGAATTAGAAGAAAGAAATTCAAATTCAGGATTTTATCCTTTAACATTTAAGCGTTTGCTCCTTTAAACTGAAGGATTTCAATAAGTTTAACTGATGTTTAACTTACACAAGAGCATCCTGCAGAATCAACACATACAGTTGCTGTAGATGACTGAAAAGTGACCCAAATTATTTGAAAAGGAAAAACAAAAAGCAAGAACTCAATTGACAAAAAAGAAATCCTTATCAAATCATTTCAGAGTTCAATTTACTGCATTAAAAAGAAGGCGGCAGGCAGCTCGCTTGGCTGCTGGAGGCAGGAATGAAAAGACGCCTCAGCCTCCTTGCCGTTGCTGTTGGCAGCAGTGTTGGAGGCCGGACCATTCGGGAAAAAAAAAGACAGGGAAAAAAAAGAGGAGCAGGAAGGATTTCTGAACAGACACCCAAATGCTCAGCTCTAAAAATCAAATGGGAAAACTTGCAGGAAAATTCTTTGTAGGGCTGATCCGAGGTTAAAAATAAGCAGCTGACAGGCTTTATAGGTTCAATCCCTACAGCAAGGCACCAACTATCAATTTCATATGGAATGTTTTGTAAGAAACAAGAAACAGTCTGGTAAGAAAAAACAGATCTGCATCCCCTCCTGGATTCATGCAAAAAAGAAAAGAAAAGAAAAAAAGGGGGCTCAACACATATTGCTTTATTTACTTAAGAAAAATCACAACTGCATGCAAGCCAGCTGTTTATTCTGGCAGTACGGGGTATTACCGTGTTATGGTAATTCAGGGATGCCGTCATTGCTCATATGAGTGACACTACACACGTGGACAGCGTTTATCTTTTTAAAAAAAGGTCCGAAGTGTTTTGGTATATACTCAGCCTCAACATGAACATAGATACACAGACTAGAGGAGAGCATCTATGTTGCAGGGATACACAATTTATATAAAAGCTGTGTAAGTTTTATATTTTTTTTTGGGGGGGGGGGATTATTATAATGAAATACCCGTATATAACAGTTAGCTGTTATCTGCAGCTGAGACCTGTTTTTATTTTATTTTTTATCTCATACTTATTAACATTTTGATGAATGCGCTCAATAAAAAGTCATGCGGTATTAGCCACTAGCTGTTCCTCTTTGTTC
Organism: Haplochromis burtoni; assembly: GCF_018398535.1. Classification (NCBI taxonomy): domain Eukaryota; kingdom Metazoa; phylum Chordata; class Actinopteri; order Cichliformes; family Cichlidae; genus Haplochromis; species Haplochromis burtoni. The sequence goes on from NW_024582412.1 coordinate 2,422,901, forward strand.
GCACTCTAATTCTGTTTAGGCCACGATAGCTGGGTACACAACGCAAAGATCAGACGATGTCGATGTTTTCAGTGTCACTAAAACACTAAAACACACACTTTAACATTGTGTTAAAGTGTGTGTTTTTCTCAGAAATACAAAGTTTAAATCTCTTCCCTCCCTCTCTAAAATGTCTAAAGTACATCTCAAACCCAAACAGAAGCGATTATGAAAATGAACACCTGTCAGCAATGCTTTTTCAGAATAAAAGCCAGAGCTTCAGACGAGGCCGGGTGCTGAAGCTGACTCATGGCACGACAGAACCTGGGCCTTGTGCAATTCAAAGACACCTAAAATACAAACCGAATGCATTTAAGCCCTACAAAGCTCTCGATTCACTTTCTGCTCATAGCCAATGCTCGTGCCAAAAAGCTGGTGGAAAGTGCCTTGGAATTTATTTTCCAGCAGGGGAACCAACCTCTCCATTTCACAGGCACTAGGTCCTCTCCTTGTTCATTTTTTCTACATGTGAACGGGGGGAGAAGGCAGGATTAGTCACATCACAGAGGTGGCAACAGAAACACAACGGAGAGAGGAGACAGCTCAGACATGAAGGCGAAGTAAGTGCAGAGAGATCCAAAACCTGGATCACCTGCCTGTTGACACTAGACTTTTACAGCTGAACAACTCAGTCAGACATGAGTGTGAGGTTTTTATCCAGCGCACAAGTCATGGGAAGGTTAGAGACCAAAACTCCTGAGCAAGCTGGCCAATAGACAATCCGCTACAAGTACAAAACAGAAAACTCAAGATGCTGTGTGGTACAAATGAAGCTGAGCTGAGACTGAAAGGTTTACATGACATGAAATTGTGGAAAAAGTGTCAGAAATGATCCCAACAAGCCAACCCTGTCCTGTTTACATTTAAGCTACTGATCTGCACCAGCAAACATGCCTTGAGAGGAACACAGTGTCACAAATGCTAAGGTAAACACATCAATTATGAGTTAGGAGTCAATTATTACTGATTCACTTGTGATGACTGAACGTGCAAACCCGTTCCATCACGACATTAAAGATGAACGTAGCATCAAAGTGAAATCAATACCAACCTGGTGGCTAAAACCTGCATACAGTCTGTGTGTATGTAGAAAAACACTTTCCTGACAACTTTATAGGCCAAATTTGTCACTTAAAGGGATGCTAAATACAACATGAAGCCTATTTTGGAAACTATTTTGGAAAATGATGATATACCAAGGTGGTGTCTCTGGGATTCACAGTGAGATGTGCCCCATTTTCATGGCATCTGATTTTAAAAAGGTAACATGGCAACAGCAAAAGTCCCTCAGTCTGAGGTTTCATGGTGGGACTTCACCAACAATCGGGTGATGGCTACGCCGATCTTTCAAGTACAGCCTACAGTAAAGTTGGTATGGGTAGAAATTTTAATCTTTAGTTTTTAGATCTAGTTGCCTGTGTGACTGACACCACTGATCAACAGCATTAAGTTTTACTACCAAAGTAATATTTGGTAAATAAACAGGAAGTTTAAATGAGCTTAATTAAAGTGCTCTATGATTAATCAAGATTTTGCTGTCCCACAGTTTGACCATTTCAGAGCAAATCTCACTGCGTATAAACAGCACAAGCTGCACTCCATGTTTTGGTGCAGAACTGTGGTGTGGCGAGAATTTTCCAGATCATTTACAATCAGAAACTCCAGTTTTAACTCGTCAGACGTTTTGTTTTTGCATTTTCAGATTTATTTCCACAGGGTACATATTCACACAGTGCTTGTATTTTGAAAATATTTTATAAATGAAAGCTGCCTTTCAATACCAGAATTTTCAAATAGTGCACCAGCAGAATTCCTAAAAATCCTAAAGTGTCAGAGATTGTGCAACTGGTGCAAACAATCACATTTACAGGGATTTGCAGGGATGTGTCATCAGTCAGACGATGTATACTCAAAATCTGTCAGTCTTGATGTGAGGTTTGTCCTATCCTTGTTTTGTCTAGTCTTGTGGTAAAGCTCTATCAAGATATGAAAGGAGACGATGGCTGATGCCAATGTTCTTCATTGTCTTTACCGCAATATCTATAGCACTTGTTTAAGATTAGGAAGACACAGTGAGCATTCACTTCAAATCAACATCTTTCACTCAAGAGTGGCATGCAGGACTCAGTCCCCAATCTGTGTACGCAAACTATACACATAAACGCTTTCCAACAAACCCTCCAGGCAACTTTTTTAGAAGAAGAAGAAGATGAAAGAAGAAGAAGGAGAAAAAGAAGAAGAAGAAGCACTGAACAAACAAGGTCTAAGTTGAAACAGATGGAGTGGTTTAAAGTTTTCACTGTTGCAGGGTTTACTGTCTTTAGTTCTGGTATAGAAGAACAATGGCTCCCACTGTAACAATGTTTTACACCATAAATGTTACAGTGATATCAAGATGAAAAAGAAAAAAAATCCTGTTGTGGAGTTGAAGAAATGTAAAAGTAACTGAATATTACAAAAAAAGTTTTTGTAATATTTTGGGATGTAACTGGATGGTAAATTCCTGCTCAGCAGTGGCAACTGTTTGCCGTCACGTTTTTATTCACATGCACCCAAGATGATCAGGGTTAACCTGTTAAACAGACTGCACACTTCTTCCTGCCCGCTTTTCCTTTTTTCCCCTCCTTTTTCCCTTCCTCTTCCTTCCTCCCTCTCCCGGCTGGTGCAAGCTGATGTAGACACAGAGAGGCGGAGGAGAGAGGCAGGAAGCGGGGACAAAGCAGGCCAAGGCCACAGAAAGGCGGACTCCCGCCGAGCCAAAGAAGCGTCTGACATGCCGTACATTCAGCCGTCGTTAACTGGCCATTAATGAGGTCACTGTCGAGAAAAAAAAAACTCTCGACATGTATAACACCTCATAGTAAGAGATAGAAATAAATCTAATGAGCTCCAGATCCGTGAAAGAGCTATAACATGTCAGTTTGAAATGCTGAATTTATAAGACAAAGAAAAAGAAAATGACTGAAGTAAGACTGAAGACAAAAATACACAAGAGTGCAAAAAAGGTGAACAAAGAACAAAGAAAACACAAGCTAAATAATAGAAGCTCTTATTCTTAAGGTGAGGAAGACTCCAGGAACACAAAGGGAAACAGCTGCTTTATTCCTGAGTCAAACAGCATCCCTGCGTCAGGCCTCAGAACAGCAGCCGGGGTCGATTCAGCTTTGGAGGAACCAATAATCACCAAAACAGGATCTTTTTTCTCTGTAAGTTTGATCATATTTACTGTTGGAGTTTCCTCAGTGTGCATTTAGTCTGCTTTAGCCAAAGAACAATAACTATTCATAGGCTCTCAGATATCTCTGGCAGTGCAAACAGCTCAAACATTCAAAAAACAGCAAATCCTTGAAACTTTGGTGCACTAAACTCATCATCCACCATCAAACTGATTGAAGGTTGATTTTTTTTCTCAGCTGATGGATGAGTGCTCCTGCTCGTTCTTCCTCTAACTAACTAATGAATATTTTGGGGAAACCAGTACAAAGTTAAGTCTACAAAAACAGCTCGTTTGTTTGCTAAAATCAGCGTTCAGCTTCCATTTCCTAATGCAGGAGAACAGAGTCTTTGCTTCCTTTATAGGATTATTTGTCTGAATTGAAACTCTTCTTCTTTTGATTTGTAAAAGGACAAAAACAAAACAAAAAACACCACATGTACGACAAAAAGCCGACAGCTGTTTGTGTCCAGCTCGGCTCTGACAGCATCTTCATTTCCACAGATTTCCAAAGCCAGCTGATGTGCTAGTTTTTCGTTTTCAACAAGTTTTGAGTTTCTTTTAGGTTTTCTGTCCTTTTATACCTGCTGAAAAACTCCATCCATTTAAACCAACTGCTGAGTTTCAGTCCAAAATGTCACGAATACAACTGAGCAAATCAATTCAAATTAAAGAATAAAGCAGATTCCTTACATATACAGTTTTTATGTGTTCATAGTCATGAAAAAAAAAACACCTTTCGGGCATCATCTCATGTTTTTTATCTTGTAAGTTTTCTAAAAACCAGACATTAAATCGCTAAAAATAACTATTTATGAATAGAAACAAAAAAACCCCAACATGACAACAAAAAAGCCAACAGCTGTTTGTGTCCAGCTCAGCTCCAAACGGCATCATAATCATCCACATGTACACAGATTCACAAAGCCACGCAACGCTTGCTTTACCCTTTACTGACACAAAACCAGCTCGCGGATTACAACAGAATGAGCAGCCTCTTCATGGCACTCGAGCAGAGACAACAGCTCAGAAATAATATCTGAAATATCACAAAAAAAAGAGCATGTTATCACTTACCGAGGACGGCAAGCCAGGAGGGACCTTCCGCACTTTTTTTGTGTGAATGTCTAAAAGAGGGGAAAAAACAATAAAACAATAGATGAGGGTTTACCAGGCAAAGTGGCTTTTATTGGTCTTTTAAAAGACGCTTTTTCTTTTTCCTGGGTCGTTTGAATTTAATCGATGAGCTGGAGAGGAACGAGCGAGGCCGATATATTTACAAAGGAGGCTTTCACTGCAAACAAGTACGACACAATAAGATGCACGAAACACAACGACTGGATACGAAAAGAGACAGGGTCAATTATTTCTCCTTTGGTTTTATAAAAACAGGGTGTGCGGCTTTTGACACGTTTATATTATTTTTCAGGGTTTCTCTCAAGGGGAGCGACGAAGCAGTCTATTAACTTGGAAGGTGAGACTTTGATGGAAAAATGAAAGAGCGTCATCCTTAGAAATTGGCCTCGAGACTTGTGTGCATGTGCGTGTGTGTGTGTTTGTGTCTTCTCAAGGCTAACGCTACCAAGGCTACCTCCACAGCCGCTATTGTCCTGGTTTTCAAAAGGCTTCCCAGAATTTTCCTCTCCTAAACACCTCTTTGAAAATGCACACACACACAGAAAAGACAGGACAGTCACATATTTGTCAGTCTTCTAGAGTGTCCAGGTTAAAATAGTTCACTAGTGTCAACGCAAATGAAGGCAGGCGATTATTGACATCCTGCTTTCTTGTTGCTGTTTTAGTCTAAGCTTTAGTTCAAAGCCTATAGGAGAAAATCTCAAAATTAATAGTCACGGTTGATTTTATTGTTACATTTCAGAAGGTTGTATGTTTATGGTTTTAAGAGAATTTCAGAGCAAGAAAAACGATTCGAAACAATTAACAAATGACTAAAAGGTAACATCAATAGCATCCAGTGTTTCAGGAACACGGTGGAGTTGCACATCAGGTTTTTGCTACCAGCAAAATGCAAGCTGATGATACAAGTTTTTTAAAAAGGCGTTTTATTTCTTGTGGGAGCCACAAATTGCCACAAGTTGTTTATTAAAAATGACAACAGCACAAAAAAACCTTAGTCATACTTATTTTTAGCCTCTTTGGACAGATGGCTATCCCAACACAATGTAACACAACCTCAACCTAACAACACACCTAAATGATGACTCATTAAATCAATGCAAAACATTTCCAGCTACCCAGCTGACTTTTGTAGGACACGGTAAGACCAAAAAGAAAGAAACGTTTCTGTTTGTAAATTTGGAAACCTTAATTTCTTTTTAATCTCATATATGAAATATTGATTGGTCATCAATAAAACCATCAACAGTTCTGGTTTCTAATTGGCTGACAGGTGGCCGCTGAAATCAAATAAGAACAAACGTCAAATAAAGCTCTTCTCTGCCACTTATGGTGACTTTTAAACTGCTTCAGCTTCTACAAGCAGGTACCTGAGCAGTAACACTACCTGCACACTGCGGGACCCACGTGGAGCCACTTTATGTACCGACAGGGCAGATGGAGATTTCCAATGAGTGTGTACTTGTCGTTTGCTAGTTTATTAGATCCACCTAATCTACAATCTATGTGATAATAAAGACATATTTGTGTGGCTATAAAAATAACTGCAGGATTAGATGTATTATCTTCATTTATTCATTTATTATTTATTTGTAAGTTAACATGTCTAGTAGTTTCCTTGTTCGTGCTCTTTAGCTCCTCTTTTAATTGTCGCGATGGAGAAAGGAGCTACTGGGACAATGTGAGTGTCTATAGCAAATATATTGTGTGTCTTTGTGTGCAGCTTCTCACCCATGGTGTCCATGTGCAGCGTTCTCCTCCGCGGGTTGGAGCTGTAGTGCTGGTAGTACTGACCGGCCGGCTTAGTGGGTGACGCCGCACCGGGACTCCCCAAGCCCAACTCACCACCACCCAGTATGGACTGGTCGAGAGACATCAAGACACAGAGAAAGAGAGAGAGAGTTAATCAAACTCATCATTGAGTGGAATCATGTGATCATGTGGACCCGTGAATAGAGACGAAAACGATGGTTATCAAGGCTCCAATGGGGAGACACAGCTAGTCACAAATTCAAATACTGCCTGACAAAAAATATGTAGATACACATCATCACAAACAGATTTATTTGATGTATCTCAGTGTTCATTTTTAGATCCAAATAATACAAAATCAGAGGGATTTAAGCGAAGTTCAGGCTGTTTGAACTGTTCTAAACATCTCAACTTCATTGTCTTGACAAAAATATTAGAAAAAATATAGTAACAACTGAATGTTTTTATTTTTTTGTAGTGTAGAGGAACAAGAAAACAGAACCTGGAAGGTATCAGAAGTGTCAGCGGATCAAAGAGTTAAGTGTCACTTGCAGTACTGACCACTGAAACATGAACACCACTTGAAACAAAAGGTTTTGATCACTTTACACCAGACAGTGAAGTTCATGTTAGACTGTTGAGAATTTACTGTAGTATCGTTATTCTCTGTAATATTGGAATAGTTTGAAAAGTAATTAGTTGGAAAGGGGAAAGAAATTGTTTCAAAGGTATTAATGTAGACAATTCAGTGCATTTTTTGAATTATTTATTTAAAAAAAAAAGTATTTTTAAAATAATGGAAATGCTAAAAGAACAGAACTGAAATGTTGTCTGGAGTCCTGAAGAACATAACAATGGATGTTAGATGTCTGTAAATGTAATGAATCGAATCATCAACATGTTTAACACACCGTATCTAAAATGTTCAGTGAAGCTAAAACACTGTTTACAGAAATGCCTGAAACATCACAGAATAAAGTCACAATACACTGGCCAGTTAAACTCTACCTGCTACAGGATAATAGCAATGTCAAAATTAGCACTCTATAGATAAGACCCACAAATTGCAAAAAGACAAGACAGGCCAGAAAACTCCACAAATGTGACGGTAATAACAACCTTCAGTGCACAACTGCAGTGCAGCAATGTTGCATTCACTTAAAATGCAGCAGTCGTGTCATTGTCGCTTAAAACTGAATTGAGTTCCAGTACAGGGAATTCACCTCAAGTATGGAAAGGGCTAAGGATCAAAGCCATGAAGGCTAATATGTTGGAATGCTAGCTCTAATAAATGAAAAACGTTTATGGAAATTAAAATGATTCAGTTTTCTGACTTAATTAAATTCTATTTATGCCAAAATCAAATGCAGAAGATGTACATGAAATGCAACTATTGATAGAGATTCCTGACCTCTATATGATCATTACCTTCTATTCCATATCTCTTCTGCAATACAATGATTTTGAATGTGTGTGTCACCACCAAAAAAGGAAATATTATAATATTTAGTAGAAAGCAAATTAAGAAGTAAGAAAGTAGTAGTATGCATGGTTTACTATAAATATATGGAAGTTAATGAATGCCAGTATTATGATACAATAATTTAAAGTGAAAATGAAAAGGAAAAAAGAAAAATGAAACTCAAATTTTAAGGTTAACATTTACAAAATACATAAAATAGCCAAAACTTTAATAATACCTCCACTAACAAGTAAATCTTCAAGCATAGCTTTCTACACAGCACATAACTAATGCTATAAAAGTTCAGCTTCATACAGACACATAAATGACCACCCGGTTATCAAGACGCTTCCTGTAGACACAGCCTACCTGAGACACCTCAAACCGAGCTGATAATGACAAATGAAACCCTGGTTAGTGATGGTATTTACCTCCATGAGAACGACCCCATGCTGCCCAGCGTGGAGATGTTCACCTCACGGCTCAGTCTAACTTCTCCTCGCTCTCTAACTTATCTTCTCCTCTCCTCTCTCTAGAGCTGCGACTCTGTTTACGGCTCAAACTTAGCAAACCGCGCACACATTGTCCCGCTAATTAAGTTCAATGATTTCGGCAGCAACAAGTGGCATCTGGGCTGATTCTGAGAGGAGAGAACTCGAGAATAAAGGACAGAGAGGAGAATGGAAGAGAGGGTCATTTTTCTTTCTTTTTCTTTTTTGAAAGTGGGACAAAAAGTAAGTGAGGAGGAAAGAGGTGAAAAAAGAGCCGGCCTCCCCACCCCCCTCCTCCTTTAAATGGACTCCACCGCCACTCCGTTAAAGTGTAGAAGACCACCCCCCCCCCCCCCCCCCCCATCTTTCTCGTTAAGTAATTAGTGTGCAGTGTATTTAAAGCAGAGGGTGGAGGAGTGTGTTCAGGGTTGTGGGGGGGTGTTTCGGCCCTATTCTGAATTCTGATCAGCGAGTCGGCTGAAAACAAGAGTTAGCTTGGCACTGCCGGGCCAAGGAAGGCTTTTCTCATGCTAAGCAGGGCCTAAGTAGGCCAATTACAGGGCCAGCCTCGGTCTTGGAGCCATTCTCCGGCTTAAAACAAAAGGGCCCTTGTCTTAAATAAAGTCAGTCACACACAGAGAGAGGCAGAGGGAGTCAGACACAAAGGCACACAGTCACACACCATTTCAGTCATCCTGTGTGTTTCTGTGTGTGTGTGTGTGTGTGTGTGTGTCGTCAGGGGGTAAAAGGAGGTTCCCACTAAAACAAAAAGGGGTCTCATTGATTGTGGTCGCTTTTCTTTCTTTTCTTTTCTTTCTTTTTCTCCCCGTCCTCAAACATCGAGCCAGGCTGGTTGGTCACCCCGGCAACTAGACAAGCTGGAGAAGAGAGCAAATGTGCGTTTGTCTCGCCGTCTGCGACTCTTAAACATTTATCTTACATGCTATCCGCTCTTATTACTCCAGCAGATACGAAGGTGTAGCGTGTGAAGTGGCTACTGTGGGAGCATGAGAAAAAGAATAGATATTGTGACCTTTGACCTCTCAGTGGGGGTGAAGCATCACAAAAAGAAAAAAGAAAACACAACAGAAAACAGAGAGCCTGTCCTTTTCTTTTTACAAACCTAGACCGTCTTGGATTTACTGTAATAGAGAATGATTGAACAAGTTTATATTGTGTTTCACGTCGTGTATATTTGCACATATTTTTGATGTTGTCTGTCCTTCATTATGAACTGCAGCCATTTGGTCAGTGCTGGTTGTCTTAAAATGTGCCACATAAATACACGTTGGATTGTTTAGGTCATGTTTTTAATTCAACCAAGAACTCCTTACAGTGCTAAAACATGTTTTTGAAACTTTTTTTTAACAGGATTCGCATAAACAGAATAAAGTTACAAAATTAAGCAGACTACAGCTCGTTGTTATCTATAACTGGTCCTGAAACCTGTGGTAAACCAAACTCAACATACAAGATAATTAGGTCTAATTTCAAATGAATGAACATGACGCATCTTGAGCTTCTTGAGCCGGGTAGTCGTTGATCAGAGCCTGTAAACAACTCGTTGTAAGCCGTTTCCTTTTCGGCCTATCTAGAACACTCAATGTACTCAAACTGAGGCTTTCCAGTTAATACCATATTACAAGTGAAATGTTAGCTATACAATTTTATATGAGATGAAGAATATTCCAACATTAATAGACTTTAATAATCAACTGAATGTTTAATTTCTTCTGAAATTATTTTTTTATTTAAAAAAAGCATCTTTTCTTATGAAGTCCAGGTAAATTTAGCCAGCCCGAAACTTTTTTCTGGCATTTTTGACACCAGATGAATGCAAAATTACATAAAAGCAGCATGATGTGCCAAATTGTAAGGTAGGCAGGTATAATATTTAACATTTTCATATGATTTAGTGCTACTGGATGCTGACAGTTAGATCCCAGATCTGGAGGTATTTACTGCAGGTATTTACTTCTAAAAGGAAAAGACAAACATTATCAGAACCATAAAGCGCGATCTTCTGGGAAAGAATTTAACTTCATATCAATGGTGTTATTTCTCGAGCTAAAAACTGCAACTCTCAGTTTGTTTTCTTCTTTGAAACCTGAAGAACACACAAATTTTGCAAAATTACAATCTGCCAATAGACACAGCGGTAAGCGATTTGTTGGGGCCAATCAGCTTACTTGACATTTGTGGGGCGCTTGCATCGGCTCCTCTGTGACCTACAGTTACCCACAGCTCCCTTCTCTGAGTAGACCTACAGGGATTTATCTTCATAGTGTTATCATTCCAGCTGTACTCTCCTGATATAATCGTCAGGTTCACTCCTCCTCGCTCATTCTCCTGCTCCTGTTTTACTTTCTACATTATCATGTTTTCTCTCTGTCATTATCTTTTTCTATGCGTGTATGTGTGTCTACAACACAGACACACACAGACACACACACACACACACACGCAGAGCTCTGTTTCTCACAGAGCTGACTGGGCTCCGGTACCCAGCTGCTCGCAGAGACGATATTAACTAAGATAGATTACCAGAGAGAGAGGGAGAAAGGGAGAGGAAGATGCATGGACACGGACGGAAACAGAGAGAAATGCAGAAGAGGAAAGCGAGTGGCAAATAGGAAATGGAAAGAGAGGACATGATAGGAAAAAGATGAATAAAAGACGGTGAAGAGTGAGGGAGAGGCATAAAAAAAGAACGGAACAAAGTAGCTGGCATGATGGATGGCTGACTGGCTTCAACAAGCTCGACGTTCCTTATAAATACGAGTGTTTTCTGTCTCTCTCCCCTAAATCGCTCCCTCTCCCACTCGACCACTCTGTCCTCGTGTGACTGAAAAAGCAAATGCTCACATGTCATCAATTTCCACCATCGCAGCCATGAGAGACAGACACAGAGAAAGAACGAGAGAGGGAGAGAGGCAGGAAGAAGTCATTAATTACCAGGAAGTGCTGGCGAGGCAGCGGCGCACCTGTACGCCAGCTTCACTCCAGCTGACACACACATGTGTATATACAAAGACACACACACACACACACACACTCCTGAGGGAGAGGGGCCTGGAGGCTGCTACCACAGACTGTAAAACCAGCAGAGACAAGTGGAATAAAACCGGACGCTCACGTAAGACAGTAGAACCACCAGCAGCTCACAGTTGGCGCCATTAAACAACTTAAATAATAAAGAAATAGTGCCCATCAAAAAGCTCAATATTCTGTATTGGAAGCAGCACGTGTGCCGAAGTAGGACAACGTTTGTAATTTTATTGTCTTATGGGAATTTTTGATTGATCTTATGTGGACTTTGAACAGCATATGCTGCATATTAATTAAATCTATTGTGACATTATATAGTTTATATTACTTTTGATTTACTACTAGCGTTTATTAGTCAATAAATCAAACTTTAAAGTTTACGGTGGCATCAACTGGGACAGATTAACCCACACAGGGGAAAAGTAGCATAGAATTGGATGCTGTGCTCCCAAGAAAAAGCACAGCATCAGTATCAGCGCGGAAAACAGCTGAACCATTTATTGATATCGCTGGTCATGAATAACATTTTCCATTTGATTGTGTTGTTTAAATGCTGCACCAGGACCTTTTTTTGTCTGCTTTTGCTGCGAATTCCTAGATGATTAGCAGAAGCTATTGTGGATGGGTTTTTTTCCACATCCAGTGACATAAACAAGTAATCTTTCTTAGAGAGTACCTAATCAGGGAACCCCATCCATTAATCTGTCAACTTCCAATATAGCCATTTCATCTTCAGGTCAACTCTTGCTTTCCCACTCACAGGTCATAATTTATGAATGCAGATAAATGTAAAAAGCTAAATTGTCTTCAGATGATGTGCAATGGTTTTGAGATTGCATTTCACCAGATGTGTTCCTGCTTTTGCTCTCCACACAAGCTGTTCATTAGAATGCAACCAAAGCTTGTTAAGATGTGATTCATCAATAGAACTCAAACTACAAACATAATCTAGAAAGAGTCTGGTGCCATCAATCTTGTACTTTTCTTACAGATTCTGCATGGTCACGTGCGCGCACGTACACAGAGATTCACCCAACAAATACCAAAGTGGATGTGTTAATCACGAATTGTCCTGGAATGGCTTTTACCACCTCCTTAATTCCTTTTTTCTATCCATCCATCCTCTTCTGCACGTAGTGCAGTATTGCATCTTAGCAGAAGCAAGTGTCATGAGGCATGAGGTGGGAAGCACCGCAGACAGGACAACCAACCATTCACACTCACATTCATACCTAATTTAGTCACCAATAAACCTAATGTGCATGTCTCTGGAGTGTGAAAGGATATATCAATGCAGACCAGGCCTGTGAGGTGATGGTGCTAACCACCACTCCACCATACTGTCCTTCTTCTTTTACAGTAATTGATGAGAAAATGTATAAATGTGACTTGTGTGGGATATCAGAAGAGCTTTGTTGTTTAATTTGGTTGCATGAGGTTGTTGCTGTGATCATGGTCAGCAGTTTTACCATGGCACCATGGAAGACACTCTAGCACCATAATAGAGTGAGCCACTCTTGAAGTCACACAAAGCTCACAGTCACTGCTGAACTAAAGATTAGTCCTTATCATATTTCATTTTCTATTGATCTACAGATGTGTATTTAAAGTAAGTATTACTAAACTTATCACCTCATTGCCAAAGCATGATCCTGGGCTCTCTTAAGGTCTAGACTGCCCAGCCATGGACATGACCTTGAAGGTACATGTTTTGCATTATATACACACAGACACATATATATATATATATAGCAGATACTGTGACTATAAGTGCAGTGATCTTTAAAAGAAAGAAATTAATATTTGATTGACAGAAAGAAGAAAAAACAAAAGAAATTGACTTAGAATCATTTCTGCATGATTTTCTTCTTTTTTGAGAGCTTAAAACAACATTATCAGTGAGCTTCTTCAATGACGTGTTAATTTTTTATGCGATGAATTGTTTCATGCCATCTGCTGGATGTGATAAAGAGAAAGGGCTTTTTAAAAGGACAAAAAGTATAAATGTAATTTTTGTTCTTTATGTCAGTGGTTGACTGCTTCAGGCTGACAGCTGAGAGGGAGTGTTGGTGTATCCTGCAGCTTCTACATCTCTCTTCAAAGAGCTGCACAGTGAAGTGGCTGCTGGTTGTGGAAGAAGTGTTTTTCCTCATTCTAGTTTCCCATTTCAAGCCTTTTCTTTAAATGATATCCTTAATGTGGCTGAACACAGAGGTAATGGTGTGATGATATGCGACAGACGTGCACAGTTTTAGTCTTTTATTTGAGGTAGGTCATGTTTGAATACCACACTGGCATAGTGGACAGGCCTAACAAAAATGTGTGTTGCTTTCAAAGACAGCAAGTGAGCTTCAACCATTTTTTTCATGGAGGAGCCTTTATGATGTATTAATTGCTTTCAGTCGTGCTCTGGAGGACGTCAGGAGAATCAGGTTTGGACACAGTCGGACATCACACAGTCTCAGGAACTGGCAGGTTAAAGAACATTCAGAGCTTATCGACATATGTGATCTCACATGCAGCCTGCAACTAGGAGCAAAAATTCTGGGCGGCATTGCATGTGTGAAAAAATGCTTTTGACACGTCATAGTAGGAAAATCACAGGTGGAACTGGGATTGTTCGGTTCCATTCAGAGTCCCAGTGAGCCGTGGCAGTGAACCAGAATGCACAAAAGCATAAGTAAATGTTTTTCCAGCCTCAGGCTCAGGCCACACAATTCAAAGACCACACTAAAGAAGGGACTGTAAGGAAAATAAGACGTATTAGGAGTGACAAAAAGAATACAGCATGGCTAAAACAGAATAAAGTGGAGGAGGTTGAAGGATACACTCAGATGTGACAACAGCATACGTTAGCATATCAAATTACCCTCGACTACAGGTGGGCAGCCCTGTTCTGACACACCACCATCCCTGTGCCAGAAACGTGTTCGATGAAACAAACATGGAGCTCATGGAGACCCTCAATGCTGAAGTTCATGGCTCTTTGCTGCACACCACACTATAAACACCCAAATCTCTGTGGCTAAATATTCAAATACTGAAATGTTAAGGAAGCAGGAAGTTAAAGAAAAGAAAAGCTGCTCTGTGTCATATGATGAAACATAAGACTGTATGTTTGTGTAGAAAGTTATTTCAAGTTTCAACAGAACAAAGCATCTAAGAAGCCGACAGAGCCAATCAAATTGCAGGACTGCCATGACAACACAAACACACAGAGAAACAGCCAGTAAAATAAATCCACCAGAGTCTGTGTGTGTCATTTAAAATGATGCTGGTGTAAGAAAAACCTCAGGGACAGATCACAGCAAACACACACACACACACACACACACACACACACACACACACACACACACCTGCAGTAGTGAAGGATCCACTCGCAAATGCCAACTTCCTCCATCTTCTAGCTGCTCCAAACACCCAATAGCACACACTTTTACTCAAACACAGCAAACACACACACACAAACACACACAAAACAACACACACACACACACAGCAGTTCAAAGCATTTCTCCTTAATTAGCGTTCAACGCTTGGCTTGACAAATAAATAGTGATCATTTAAGAACACTTAGAGAGGAATCAGACAGCACATTACACCTCACAATATCTGGCAGCTTCCTGGATGCAATTAGGGGGATTGGGGGGGGGGAGTTAAGGATGAAGGAGAGAGAAGGGAGGAAAGAGGTAAGAGTTAGAAGCTCAACGCAAGGAAGCACAGAAAGGAATCTCGAAGGAAGGAGAGAAAAAGAAAGGAGAGGAACAAAAATGCAGAGAGTAAAAGACAGAAAGGAAAGTTTGGTATGAGAGGAAAAATTACAGATGGCAGGAGGTTACAGAGGAAAAAGGGAATGAGAAATGACAGAAGAACTGAGGGGAAAGGAAGGAAGAAGGTTCAAAGTTGATGACAAGTGACAAACAAGTAGGGAAGAAAGGAAACAGGATAAAAGAAGAAGAAGAAAGGAAGTGTAAGGATGACAACGAAAGAATGAGGGAGGAAAAAATAAAAGACGAGAGGGACAAAGGTAAAATGGAAGGGAGAAATGGAAAACATATGAGCAGGGAGGAAAGAAGGAGGTAGAGATCAGGAAGGAATGACAGTAGGGAGGAAAAATTCATAAGGAAAAAGACGACAGAGGAGAAAGCCAGGAAGAAAGATGAGGATGGTAAAAGGAGGAGAAAAATGAGAAAAAGACAATAACGGGACAAGGAATGGAAGAGATTAAAGTAAGAACAATCTGAAGAAAGAAAAGAAGAGATGGAATAAAGAGGGTGAGTACAGAACGACCTTAAGGAAAATAACAAATAAAAAATGGAGAGGGGGCAAATGGAAGGAGGGGATCATGAAGGAAGAAAGAGGAGGAGACCGGAAAGGAATAAATGATGGATGGAGAGAAAGATTTATATTTAGAGATGAAAAGAGAGATGAAAATGAAAAATAGGCTTCCCTGCAGTGCCATCTTGAACTGATCACTCCCATCATGCATCACTCCCAGCTGCCTTTACTTTGTAGTTCTGGAGACTTTTTAGTCATTATGACCAGGAGCAAACAGACCCAGAAACAGAGCTCAAAGAATGGATGTTCACATTTCCCAATCAAACATATCCTTCAAGTCAGAGCTGACACGCGATTGGCTGCAGCTCCTCTAACCTTCGCTAAATGCGGCTTCGGGAAAACCGAGTTGAACTGAACGAGCAAAGCCCCGGAGTTCTCCCATAAACGTGAAGACGATGATTCATTTCCATAATCAGATGGTTGTTTCAAACACTAACCTCACATCTTCTAAAAAGCATTAATTTTGGACATTTTTACATATTCGTCCATTAAGGAGAAATTAAGCCCTAATGATGCATGAAAATGTCGGGGATATGAGCTAGTGCTGGGAAACACTTGAAATAAAACTTAATATGACTGGATGATTACAACGTGGCTCTGATAAGGGTAAAAAGAAGCAAATCCATTTAATCTGTTTTCACTTTTATAATACTTACTAGTATAGGTAGATAATGGATAAATTAGTTAGGTTTTTAAAACTTTCTAAAACTCTGTTGTGGCTTGGATACTAGATATGACTGCTTAACCTACTTTTGTTGAATTGTTATTAAACAGAAATAGTACATTTTTTAAATTTTCTGATGTGCCTCTTTGAGACTCTTTTAATGTATCCACACTTCCTGTTGTTTCTCTCTTATTTTGCTTATTTTACCTTTGGAAATGAATCATATTTAAAGCACAAAAAAGAAAAGAAAAGCCATATTCCAGACCAATGGAGAGTGAGAAATGTAGGATATAAAAGAATGAAATAAGCAATGGTGATTTCTTTTTTAGATTTGTATAAACTAACAATATACAGCAGGGTGACACGATATATACTTTTTAAGTTAACTTAAAATAGGCATCATCTGATGATTTCCAGGGAGCTAGAAACAGCATTTATGCAATATTTTAGTTTCATTTAAAACATTAATATTAGGGTTTAACCCTGGGAAACAAGATTCCCAGGAAAACCAATCAGTACTATTTCATGATTCCTGGGAAATGCAATGGTGAGAAATAGGAAAATATTAAGCTGGATGCAATACATTAAAAAATATATATAGTCTATTAAGGAAATGCAAAGCATTGCGGTTACATAGCACATGTATGTTCTGACTTCTGCGTTTGTACGGTAGCACCTTTTAGCCAATCATTCGTTCTGTTGCAGGCTATTCGCACCACTGCTATAGCAACCAATGGTGCATTTCCTTAGATTGGAGGATGATGCTGTTAACTGCAAACTTTGTGATCAGGTAATAAGATGTTCAGGATGGTCAACAAGAGGACACCATCAACATTTAGACACTCAGCATGAAGTTCCAGAGGAAATCCCATGAAAGCATTATATAACAAAGCTAAAGATACAAGCCTGTCCTAATAAAGGTTCTGCTAACTTTGCATGAGCATTCATTGAGTTTATGAGCGTAGATTATAATTTAGCCTTCATAACCTGTCCAGGACGCACACCACCCTGTGGTAGCTGGGATAGGCTCCAACCCCAACTGGCGACACTGAATTGGATAAGTAGAAGAGAATAGATGGATGGAGATTATAATTTATTGCTTTGCTATTACAGTAGGTATGCTGCTTTGTGGTCACAGCCTTTCATTAGCAGAGTGACAGTAATATTTCCTCACATGGCATGCTGAATGCAAAAATGGAGCTTATATTTAGGCTAATGCTGATGACTGAAATTGTGTTTTTAGCCTAAATAATTATCCGAATAATCCGCAAAAGTCATATTGTGAACATGTATGCATATTTCTATTTGTTGTATTTAGTGCTGCTTTAAATGTCAGGGTCTAGCTGATTTAAAATGTCTAATTTTGGGGAAAAATATAAAATCCTAATTATTTATCATACAAGATAAGTGTGTATGTTTTTACAGGCTGTTCACTGAGCTATATCTTTAACCTCAGTGTGGATCACGCTCTGCTGAGATGAGAACATTTAAAGTATTTTGCTGCTTCTGTGCTTTTTATTTGTAAAGTCAAAAAAAATCTTTGAAATGTCCAAAGCTTGGGCTGCATTTCATTCTCATTTAAAGGAAGTTCAAGGTCTGTGGGATCCAGGAAGTTCTTGCTTCATCTGCCACAGATAAGAATCCGAGAGAAGACCTGCAGAACTGAGCTCTGATGAAGGGAACACACATGAAAAATATCAGCTGGCTTTTCCACAGCTCATAGATCAAGACTGGATTGCTGTGTGTGTGTGTGTGTATGCGTGGGAGAAAGAGAATTAGTGCAGTTGCTGGTATATGTATGTCAGCATGTGTGTATATGTTTGCATTAAAGTTTCAGCACTATCGTGTGTGTGTGTGTGTGTCAGCTCTGCAGTGTAGATGTGACAGCTCAGTTCTGTTCTGTGTCTGTTACCAGCTGTTGTACCTCGCTTGCAATTTCTGTGTGTGTGTGTGTGTGTGTGTGTGTGTCTGTGACAGCATACTGTTTGATGTTTGAGACATCAGAAAGGAGACAGAGTCAACGTCACTGACAGAGTAGCTCCCTGGTTTGGCTCCGTGATGCCTGCCGAAAACTCGTTAAATAAACACAGTCAACTGCTGCATGAATCAATCAAATAATTTTCACAACCAAATATACCCTCGCAAAACAGCAAGCACACTGAGCTTCTTCTCAGTGCTTCTTTTTCTTAGGAGCAATAATTGAATTAGGAATACTGCTTAGAGTAAAAGTATTTAACATTAGCGAGATGTCTGTGGCTACACCAGCAGCTATGAGGCTTTAAACTAAATGCAAACATCAAGAACTTTAATAAAAAAAAAAAAGATGCAACTGGACTTTTTTAGGTTTGTGAATATATTCTCACCTCTCATCCTCTTCAGTTGAAAAAAAAAATCCTATGTTGCATGGCTAGAGTTATCACATTCAGAAACTTAGTTCAGCTTTTTATGACCGAAGGGGTAACAAATGGCGGCGGTATTTAACCCCTACTGGGGGTTGTCCCCTTTGGAAGTGGCCCTGAGGGTCACCAGATGATCAAGGTGTGAAAAAAGGTGTGTACCATTGGAAAGCTGATTCTGTTCACCTGGATGTTGTCAATGTGTGAAACATTTCGTCACTCATCCAAATGACTTCTGCAGTCTCTGAGGCTCCTCTGAGACTCTTAGACGTCCTATGTCTTTAGTTGTTTAACATCACCAATAGATTGATATTTGTATTTGTCCTGTCACCCTCCCCTCCCTAGAACCTAGTTCTGCTGGAAGCTTCTTCCTGTTAAATTGGAGTTTTTCAATTTTGCCAAAGCACTTGCTCATAGGGGGTCATACGATTGTTGGGGTTTTCCCTGTTTTGTTTGTATTATTGTATTATCTTTACAGTACAGTATAAACACCTTGAGGCAACTCCTGTTGTGATTTGGCATTATATAAATAAAATCTAATTGAGTTGACTTGAATTGATAAGAACCGCTGTAGGTGATATTTATTTATAATCACTGGGTCACGAGATCAAATTCTATAATTCCATACTTCACTGGTGCTTTATTGACCTAGTGCAACCCAGCTGACTGCTGAGACTAGCTCTCTCTATCCTTGTCCAGTTGTATCCTAGCTATTCTTCTGCTCCTTAATATAGCTTCCCAGCATTTTTGAATTGTTCTACCATCTACTGATGGTACAGTTGCTTTCAACAACTGTAACTAAAGGAGCCCCCAGCAGCTACAGTACATCATGCTATACTTGCACTGGATGGTCCTGACACTCTAAATGTGCAAAATGAATGAAACAGGCACAAACTCTGAGCTGTCACTGCTGATGGGTCAACAAAGACAGAGCATGTGAGTCCAGCATCGTGTGTGTCTTTATGATCAATAGCAAAAAATAAAAGTGCCGATCTCTGCGGCCGGTAAATGAGAGTAAATGACAGCTGAGAGTCTCCTGAGAGAGCCGAGCAGCTGTGTGTGTGTGTGTGTGTGTGTGTGTGTGTGTGTGTGTGTGTGTGTGTATTGAGATCTGGAGAGCAGCTGTGAATGGAACACCTCACTACAAAAAAAAAAAAGGAGGATGGATGGATGCAGAAGGAGATAAGACTGACTATAGACAGATATGACATAACTTGGTGAGGTTACAGACATGAGGCAACAAAAGCCCCTGTCTGGTGCTGAACCTCCTCAAAATTTTCTGGTCTTATTTGTGTTTAGCTACAGGCCCGTAGATCAAGGGGTATGTACCATAACATCAGGATGTAGTCACTGTATGAACAACAAAAACAAACAGATTTTCAGCCTGCAAACATCACTGATTGCTGGCAATTAACAGCTGTTTACAGTAACAACAGAAAACAAATATATGTCTTCCTGTTTTTGTTTTTTCTTTAATTAGAGTTTTTTCCAACCAATGTAAAGACTTTAACTCTTTACAGTTTTTTCTCCACTCATTTCTTACTTCTATGCCTTCGGGCTCCCAATCCATTAATGCAGTTATCACGTCTTTCCTGCTCTTCTCTCACAGCTCTTCTCTCACAGCTCTGCATTTTATCACACAGACAGAACAATTTGCAAAACATTTAGCATAAGTATAGACATGGATCGCAGATTTGACTTGATTACCTGAGAGATCTCTGCTCACCAGTGCCAGTGTCAAAGCTACAAAATATCTAACAGGAACACCTAGGTTAGCAGCAGACACAAAAATGATGTCACACCTGCTAGCTCATGTCCTGCTTTGGTGTCGCTTTGGCTTGTCATGCACCAACTTGACCAGGTTGAAGACAAGAACCATTACGACAATATAATGGTACAGGAGCCGTGATATTCCCAGATTACACAGAGGGGGACGCTGCAACTTGAAAACTTTGAGGAAAAAAATCTGCATACTGCAGTGAGTCCGGCGTGCCACGAGCACTGGTATAAATGTGCTGACATCACAGCTGGCACAACCAAGGCAGTGACTTAGCATAAATATCTCACTCTGAGTTTGTTACGTGGGGATTACAAAACATGCGAAGAGAGAGGGAAAGCTGTAATCCACAGCAGGTCTGCAGGGGTCTCCCACTGTACTTAAGCTGAAGTAATTGAGCTGGGAATATTATAAAACTATTTTGTTTCAAACAATGCATGTAAACAGTGAAGCAAAGTGTAAGATTTGTGTCATCTGCTAATATATCACTGAGTTCCTCTTTGCTTTGCATAAAGTTGTTTGTACCAAACTGGCTGTTCTAAAGGAGAAACACTTTTATAATGTACAAATGGTCCAATAATAATGGAGCCCAATTAGGACAGACTACGGTCAAAGCAGCTTTATGAATATTTCCCTGCATGTAACAGTCTTTGACTTGTCCTTGTATTTTTCTTGGTGGACCAGCTGTTGGGGGCTTGTACTTCCTGCTGCAACGCCATTGGTCAGAAAGGAGCCAATAGGGGTGAGAAGAGAGTCTGAATGAATATGATGATGAACACACACACACACACACACACACACACACACACACACACACACACACACAGAAGTACTGCATTTTTACAGACAGAGGAAGGAGGAGATAGACAGAAAATGAGAGATTTGCTTCTTCAGTGGTATGTAAAGGTGAATAAAGACAATCTGTAATCTGCAAAGTAAGACAGCAGTGAAAAATGTGAATATTTTTAGGTATTATTAGTTATTATATTTTATTGTCATATGCTGCTAGTTTTTAAACACTGTTATGCAGGTCTCTTCTTAGCATCATCCCACGTAGCACCCAAGCGGACGAGTACAAACAGAGTTGCCTGCTAGGGTTTACTCGCTAATTCAAGTCACTGAACCAGACCTCTAGATTGTGTTTATAGCATTGGTGAATTTTAGAACATTTTAATGCTGCTGTATAACAGAAATGATAGCATGCTGTGTTTTTAATTGTAAAAAAGTTTATCTTATTAAGGACCTGTCAGCAGGTATCTGTGTCTATGTGATGCACATGTACAGTTTACCTTACTAACCAAGCTTGCTAGCGTAAATTGTGATGTTATCATTGACTCTCTTTTATAAATATGACCATTTCTGAAAATAAAATAAATCCATAAATATGGTTGTGACTGGAATGCTAATGTTAAGGCTTCAAAACAGGAGTTCACAAACCACTGGCTGATGTCAAGCTGCTACATCCATCTTTTATATACAGTCTATGCGGGCAGCAGACAACCACATGACACCTTCCCCTCCATTTTTTTTTCTTTCTCAAAATCCATCTCCTTCTTATTTCTGCCACAGTACAACTATGATAGCAAAGAAACGCTGGACTTTTACAGCTGTATTACTGATGCATCAGGTCACTGACACGGGCTATTTTCAACTACTGACCTAAAGCTGCGATGTAAAAGTTCTTTGGGAACATTTTTGTGACTGAAACTTGCCAGAAAATTGAGAATTACTGATTACTGTCTACGGCAATTTTAGGGACATGAGAGAAAGCGAGAGAAAATGCTCCCCCACAAAGCTTAACACAAACACAAAGAAGGATCGGGAAATGGTAACATTGGTAAAAAGACATTATCTTTGTGTCACTCAGGCTTCAGATGCCTGACCTGCTGTGAATTTAATATGAGAAGAAAGTTGATACTGCACTGATTATCTGAAATGACCACATATAGCATTTTATTTCTTAAGTGCACCCATAAACACCTCTCACATTGATGATCAAACACCGCCACACAACCACTCAACTTATTAAAACTCAAGTGGATACGCTGAAAAGCAGCGCATCAAAGGGTTCTTTGTGTTTTTAAACCTCAAAGATCTGTACGTTTGAAAGAGATCGAAGAGACAAAAACAGAGTGATGACAAATGAGAACACAGCGAGGACAGAGACCACAATGCCAAGTTTCTCTCTTTCTAGTCTCTGACCCATCAGACGCAAAAATGTTTGGAGAGCCCTAAAGTGCTCACGAGTTTAGCTGATTGAGGATATTAGCGGTAAACAAGGAAGCCGAGGGGAATGACACACCTGCTGTTCTTCTGCAGGTAAATGTAACTCAAGATAGCCCACAGCACAGATCCATCTATAAAAATTACGTCGCTATGTTATGTTGCAGATACAGTATCTGCATGTGTATTTAATAGAGTAAATCTAGGTTTATTCATACTGAAAATTTGTAAGTGCATGTGTGTGCACCTTGTTTAATAGGAAAATGCGGCTTCCAAGTGGCTCCCAAAACTTGCAGAGCTTCAAAAACGGAGGCTTCAGCACTTTTCACTGACTGATGTGTGAGTGTGCGTGTATATAGGAAGGGTTAAAGGCTTTTTTTTTCATGTTGCATTCCAGCAGAACCTCACATCCACACTGCTGCTGCCTCAGCGCTCGCTGCCGGCCCAGGACTAACCTGCTGATCTGTGAGGCGATAAGTGGATGACAGGCATGCTTTGGTGTGGCTGAGAGAAAAAACTGTGTGCGTGTGTGTGTGTGTGTGTGTGTGTGTGTGCGCGTGTGTGTGTGTGTGTGTGTGTGTGTGTGTGTGTGTGTGTGTAAGTAGTCGACATAGTGGCTTTGGCTTGAATGAACGACAGAATGAAGAAGAAGGGAAAAATTTCAGATGGGGAGGAAACTGATGAAAAACCCCAAACAAGATAAGAAGATATAAAGAGTGAGAGACGGGATGAGAGACGGGAAGATCATCTACTCCCATCCCTTCATCCAGATGAGGAGGGGTTTTCTGCTTATGTAGACAGAATTCCCCTTTAGATAGCAGCTATAAGAAAGTCATGTAGTGTGTTTGTGCGAGTGTGTGCTGGCTATATATTATACTGCCAATGAGGGTGTTTCCACTGTGGTTATGGGAGTCCAGGTGATACTCTCAGCAGCAGTGAAACCACAGAAATCCCCATAAAACCAGAGAAGAACAAACAATGTGCTTTTCTTGGCCATAGCAGTGGAAGTTAACAAAAAGGTGTATCCTCAGGCTAGCAGTAAAGGAACTATCTGGAGAATATTAGTCTTAAAGTCTTAAAGGGTTCATCTTCTAGGAAGAAGGCAAAAGATAAGTGGATTTAGTTTGAACTTAATATTTCTTTTAACTACCAAGAGAAATGCATAATTATTGGGTTTTACCTCTTGGTGATTAAACATATTAATGGAATGATTGGGAGACCAGCTTGGTAAAGCTAAAACTTGATCAAAAACTCCAGAACAGCTACCATGTAGCAATGCAGCTTAATATAATGTTCCATAACCATAAAAGTCGAAAAGATTTCTTGGAAGCTTGAACTTTAACCCAGTGTTTTCTCTATTCCATTAAACTTGTTACAATTCGCACACTGTATAAATGTAGCATTATATGAAGTAATATGAAGTAAATAATAAAAAAATATCAGTTCCCAATATCCCATGTAATCCAACAACGTTCTCATTCTCTCTCCATCCTGGTGTTTGGAGTATTTATGCTACCTTCTGTCAGCAGACTCTGAGTTTTGGAGGGTGTCTGGATGATTGTAAAGGAGCACAGCTCACTGTTGTGATGTCGGGCTCTTACACTGGCATCAAACCATGTTTCCCATCCCCCAGCACCCATTTACAGCTTGGTGAGAGTCACAATGACCCTGTCAGGTTCCACGTTCAAAGTGGATGCAAGCAGTCACTAAGGAGAAAAAGCACTCTTGTGCAGAAAATAAACACTGGAAACTACTGTCAATGGACCATTGATGGTACCAGCCATCGCTTTGTGGAACGCAACCTGATTGGGTAACCAAAACTAGTTGACCCTAAAACCTAAAACCCAACTATAACACAAACCATCACACTATATAAATGTAAACTAATATCAGTGAATTATCACATATTCAAAATAGTATTGCACATACTTTTTTTTATTTATTAAAAGCACATTTGTGCATCATATTAAAGTTAAAAGGGATTCATTAAGCTCATTTCCAGCTCCACTTTTTTTGGACCAAAAAATAAACCATCTTTGCATAATTTGCAATTCAAAATAATACTTCTCAATCTTATTCTGGGCAGCCCTTCAGTTTATCCTCTGTCTGCAAAATATCATTTTTAGAACCGCCCCCTTTAAGCCAACTTTATTCTGATTGGCTGCCACTCAGAAACACAAAGGTAGCTCATCCGATTAAGAATATTGATCTCTTCACATTTTCCAAATTCATCCAGTGGGCTGGATTGGAATCTTTGCTGGGTTGGTTCTGGCCTCTGGGCCTTATATTTAACCCTTTAAGACCTACCATAGAACCAAGTCCGCCAGAGCTTATATTATATTTTTACATGCTGTGGAGCCATTTTTTGGGAGCATTTCAAGTTGCTATACATCAATACAACCATTATAGCAAGAGAGATAACAAGATAAGAAGATATAAAGAGTGAGAGACGGGATGAGAGACGGGAAGATCATCTACTCCCATCCCTTCATCCAGATGAGGAGGGGTTTTCTGCTTATGTAGACAGAATTCCCCTTTAGATAGCAGCTATAAGAAAGTCATGTAGTGTGTTTGTGCGAGTGTGTGCTGGCTATATATTATACTGCCAATGAGGGTGTTTCCACTGTGGTTATGGGAGTCCAGGTGATACTCTCAGCAGCAGTGAAACCACAGAAATCCCCATAAAACCAGAGAAGAACAAACAATGTGCTTTTCTTGGCCATAGCAGTGGAAGTTAACAAAAAGGTGTATCCTCAGGCTAGCAGTAAAGGAACTATCTGGAGAATATTAGTCTTAAAGTCTTAAAGGGTTCATCTTCTAGGAAGAAGGCAAAAGATAAGTGGATTTAGTTTGAACTTAATATTTCTTTTAACTACCAAGAGAAATGCATAATTATTGGGTTTTACCTCTTGGTGATTAAACATATTAATGGAACGATTGGGAGACCAGCTTGGTAAAGCTAAAACTTGATCAAAAACTCCAGAACAGCTACCATGTAGCAATGCAGCTTAATATAATGTTCCATAACCATAAAAGTCGAAAAGATTTCTTGGAAGCTTGAACTTTAACCCAGTGTTTTCTCTATTCCATTAAACTTGTTACAATTCGCACACTGTATAAATGTAGCATTATATGAAGTAATATGAAGTAAATAATAAAAAAATATCAGTTCCCAATATCTCATGTAATCCAACAACGTTCTCATTCTCTCTCCATCCTGGTGTTTGGAGTATTTATGCTACCTTCTGTCAGCAGACTCTGAGTTTTGGAGGGTGTCTGGATGATTGTAAAGGAGCACAGCTCACTGTTGTGATGTCGGGCTCTTACACTGGCATCAAACCATGTTTCCCATCCCCCAGCACCCATTTACAGCTTGGTGAGAGTCACAATGACCCTGTCAGGTTCCACGTTCAAAGTGGATGCAAGCAGTCACTAAGGAGAAAAAGCACTCTTGTGCAGAAAATAAACACTGGAAACTACTGTCAATGGACCATTGATGGTACCAGCCATCGCTTTGTGGAATGCAACCTGATTGGGTAACCAAAACTAGTTGACCCTAAAACCTAAAACCCAACTATAACACAAACCATCACACTATATAAATGTAAACTAATATCAGTGAATTATCACATATTCAAAATAGTATTGCACATACTTTTTTTTATTTATTAAAAGCACATTTGTGCATCATATTAAAGTTAAAAGGGATTCATTAAGCTCATTTCCAGCTCCACTTTTTTTGGACCAAAAAATAAACCATCTTTGCATAATTTGCAATTCAAAATAATACTTCTCAATCTTATTCTGGGCAGCCCTTCAGTTTATCCTCTGTCTGCAAAATATCATTTTTAGAACCGCCCCCTTTAAGCCAACTTTATTCTGATTGGCTGCCACTCAGAAACACAAAGGTAGCTCATCCGATTAAGAATATTGATCTCTTCACATTTTCCAAATTCATCCAGTGGGCTGGATTGGAATCTTTGCTGGGTTGGTTCTGGCCTCTGGGCCTTATATTTAACCCTTTAAGACCTACCATAGAACCAAGTCCGCCAGAGCTTATATTATATTTTTACATGCTGTGGAGCCATTTTTGGGAGCATTTCAAGTTGCTATACATCAATACAACCATTATAGCCCAAATTTTAATAATATGTATGCATTAAGTGCATAGTAATTACATAAATTGCAAAAAAGTGCAATAAACTACAAAAAAATTGAAAATCGTTTTTGTTTTTTAACATATATTTCTAGTTAGAGAAATTTAAGAGGCTTATCCCTCAAAACTGTAAATACAAAAAAGTTGCACAAACTAGTTTCCCACCACAGGAAATTTATTTTAAGTGTCTTCATAGTTTTATTTTTGAAATACACCAATTTTCATATACTGCAGGAAAAACGAAAAAATATTATAGTGCAAATTTGCAAAATAACAGCATATGCATCAAAATAAAATATTTCCAGCAGTGCAATATGAGTCCTCAGCATCCCAGAAACGACACAGAAAGTCATAAAGTCAAACATAACTTTTAAAAACACAAGTATAGGCTCATAAGGCCACGATGGTAAAAAACTACATTTCCGCAAAATGACGTCACTTCCGGTTTCGGGCAGGTCATGCGGACATGTGATAGTTCACGCTGATGGACGTAGGAAGTGTTACAAACAGCTGATCGGATCGGCAAAGCGTGTTTCTGGAATATTATGTTTTTGTTGCTGCAAGTGCTTTTTATGCAGTTTTTGCAAAGCTATATGTGGAAGGAAACTGTGACCTAGGACAAGCTGATGGCATAAGATGTAAGTACAACTCCTCCGGTTTCATATGCAAAAAAAATTATTGCGCTAGCTTACGTGGTTGCAGTGCTACC
>NW_024582412.1:2450334-2475334 GCF_018398535.1 Haplochromis burtoni
GGGATTTAAAAATAGTTACGCAAAACAGAGCGTGCCCGCTCCGACCGGCTTTAAAGGGTTAAAACCTCTGGTTTAAACCATCTGATATAAATATCAATCTGCTCATAATGATCTGGCCAAACTTGACAATTACATTTCGCCCCAACAATTGGTCCAGAATGAAATGAGTTAAAAATAAGACAAAACATGGTCCACAGAGGATGAATCCTAGAGCTTCCCAAATGTCACAATTGTTATTAATTGTATCAATTATTAAACATAAAAGGTAAAAGCATTAAAGCATCCGAACTCCAGTGGCTCTGTGCCCCACACGCATGAATCCAAACATCTGGTTATTTATTTTTCAATCCCTTTTTCTTCTAGTTTACTACAAGATTATTTATTATTTCCAGCCCTCTTAATCACTGACCAATTCTCTCTTTTTTAAATTCAGCTATGATTACATCATTGACTAGTGTAAAATAATCCATTTTCCCAAAGAGAAATTACTTTACATGAGCACAATGTCAAACTGAATAATAGATTTCAAATGAAATGGCAGTCCAGTATGATCATCGAGTGTTTTGGAACTCAGACGGAGGAAATTGGCAGAGACAAAATTATTATGTCTAAATTTAAAACTTCCACAATAACTGCAGCCAAAAATGTGGAACCAAAACCTAAATTAACTCAAAACTCCAACGGAAGAAATCTATTTGGTTTGGTCTGAGACTGGCGAAATAAACTGGGGTCATTGGAAATCTTCCTGCTGTTAGTGTGTGAGCTCATCCTCCCCTCTAAGTGTTTTTCTCTCTCTCTCTCTCTTTCTCTTTCACTAACAGCCGAGGACGAAGCCAGAGGATTTTGGACTTCAGCCCAGCATGTAAATTTATCTGCCATTTCCAAACAATTTCCATCAGGAGCCATTCAGACTGTGTAGCAGGACAATTTGACAGCAGCCCAGTAGGAAAATGGCCAGTGAGGCAGTAATGTTTCATTTATTTCATATTTTTGTCCTCTACGGTTTGCTGTAGCCTCGTACAAAGGCCACAGCTGGATATAAGAGGTGGTTATAAATAAAAGATCAGCGAGGCGGTGATAAATGGAGTAATGGATGGATGGAAAGATGGATACATGGACGAATCAAAGGCTGATCAAGTTAACAAATCAACTGTTAGATGGACAAATGAGTACAAATGGATGGATTTATAAAAAAAACAGTGCTTAGGACAAAAAAGGAAAAAAAGTGGAGGGAGCAGACAGTCAATAGATGGTCAGCTTATATTTGTAAAATAAACAAATAAAGAAATCACATAACGAGGAGGTATCTATAAACGTATGGATCCACCACCAAGGACTGATTGCGAAACGCTTCAAATGTCCGTCAGAGAAAACCAGCATATGAATTAATACACTTCCCAATGATTGAATGAATGTATGAATAAATAAAACTTTTAAATGTCATTGTTGAATCAAAAAGACCTCATCAGTCGTTATCAGTCCCATAAATAGCTCCATCAGGTGGGGCATTCTGTGTAGTAGCAGAGCGTTATCACCTCATTTGATGAAGGATGTTCCTCGCTGCTGAATGGAAGTAGTAATCCTCGCAAGACTAGAGGGCGAGAGGAAGCTTAATCCACTCAACAAGAGTTTAAGTCTTGTATTTTTGGATTTAACGTTACGTTAAAAGGTTTCTTTCAATTTCATGAGCTATTTTGGTTAACTTTAGGCAGCAAGTTTATGCAGTTAAGTTTAGCCATGAAAGGTAAAGGTTAGAAAGGACCTATTACAGTTATTAATCTGTATGTCTCTCTGCTCATCACTGATTAAAATGCATAGTAACAGCTTACTGTGCTGGCCTACTGGTAATATGAATGATTAAAACAAGTCTATACTGAGCGAATCAGCTGGTAAACTGATGAATGACTAAATAAAACAAAGGAAGAAATAAAGTCTCAGGGGACAAACGGCACCTTTATTTAATTCCACCTGCATGACAAGTATTCCAGTGCCTACAACTGGCACATTTAGCATGATGGAGAAACTGGTATGTTGTCTGTGTGCGTCATTGTTTATGAGGTTGTCATGGCCAAATCGTGTCCTCATGAAAGATCAAAAGGCAGGAAGGCCTTTCAAAAGTCTGAGTCCTTCGGATGCCACATTTGGATTTTTGCTTGTCTTTACTGTCCATCACTTTGCTTTCTGAGTTCTCTCCATTCACAAGGATCGACATTAACGGTTGCCCAGTTGCCCCAGGCAACCAGATTTGGACCACTGTCAATCATTTTGTTTGGTCTGATCGGCCCTGCTGGCAGTCGCTTTTCCTGTTATTAAACAGATTCTCTGTGTCCACATCATCCCGAAACACAAGGTCTAGATGATGTGGACATGACATTGATCACAACATCTCTAGAATGCAATTATAAATAATATAACATTATGACAATTATTATTATATGAGATTCAAGGTCATCATTGAATCAATGTCACGATTCCAAATAAGAGCACGAGTCCTTGTTTAATTTCAATTCATTTTATTAATTATTAACTTGCTATCTGGGCTCTTTAGGAATTCAAAAGGCAGGCTCAATCCTATTTCTCCCTAGAAGTGATTTTAGTGGTGCTATCTCAGTTTTGCTTGTTAGCATGCCAACACTTACTAAATAACATAAAAGTTAGTGCTATTTCATCATAAACACTTGAACACCATGCATAAACAGAGTGTGCACAGTGATGTTAATACAACAGGTGCTGTTGATTTTTTTGTTTGTGTAATCAATGTCTGGACCTGTACTTTATATATTTTTATGTCCATGCACGCAGATGTCTGTAAGGATCTCTGTGAACAGGTCTGGGATGACCCAACTTTCCTTTTGCAAATTATTACTAAGAGTTATGGTTATAACTCAGACACCAGGCAGCAGTTTTCACAGTGGAAGACCTTTCAGTGTCCAAGGCCAAAGAAGGGAAGATTGGTCAGCAGTGTAACTATGAACATGCTCCTTGTTTTCTCTGAAAATTTTTCTCTTGCACATTCTTTCACAGGGGTCAGATTCTCAATGCTGAATTCTGTTGTAATATTCTAAGTGAGAACATTTGGTGCAAACAACCTGAGCTGTGGTGTGATCACAGTCGGGTGCCCCTTCATTGCAGAGTATGCATGACAGAGAGTACTTTGGCCACACCAACACAACCATCACTTTGTCTTCTTTATTCTGAAATTTAATTTAAAGGATAACTATTTTGACTCAGTGGGGTGTTACAGATGGTACTTGACTTGCTCACAAAACAGGACCTTCAGGGATGGTTTCAAGTATTGCAAGAGTGGTAAAAGGAATCTATTGCTGTACAAAGAGGCTACTTACAAGAAGATGAAGGGCAAATTAAGATCAGGAAAGATGACATACAAACTAAACTGTTTTAGATGGGTATGAAAAGGTCTAACTGATAACGTGACATTTTTACCTGATGACAGTCCTTGAGAAAGTCTGGTGATCACCCAAGTCATTAAAGTTTACCATCTGGGAACCATGAATATCTGCATCAAGCTTTTTATCAGTGATATGTAGCAATATTTCAGTAGCGCAAAGATTAACATGCTGGTGGTGCTAAAAGTCAAGTGGCCAGCAAAATGGACAGACTTCAACTGCATCATTTCACTTTGCAATGAAATAATGACAAGCTAGCAGATGAACATACAGACCAGCAATCGCCAAAGGCAAGATTAAAATTAATTAGACCACAATTTCTAATGTAGCGCCAAAACCTACAGTAACGCTAAAAATATTATGATATTGAAGAGTCATACATCAACTTTAGGAAGTGGATTAATCAGAAACTTGTGTACATTTGAACTACATAGCAATTAAATAATATAATCAAATTCTCCACTGTTATCCGCCAGCTTTTATCAGATCTGAAAGTCAAACTTCTTGATATGCAAAAGGAAATTTTTCACATACAGTATTTCATAGATTCATAATAACCTGTAACACCTTTTAGTACAACTTTGATATTTTTAATCTAGGAAACGCACTTCTTTGATAAGCTTTAATTAAAGATCATTGAGACGAAAAGAAAAATAAATCTGTAATATCAGATTCCACACGTCCAACAACCTGTGCAGGAATGAAACGTATGTGATTCTTTTTTTAATCTGGTGGTCATCAAAATACAGCGAGCACATCAAGCCTCTCTTTTTAATCAAATGCCAACATCTGTATGTCTCTGTTAATTATCAACGTGTATCTTTTCATTGATGCATATGGTCCATGAGAACGGAGCAGGAAGATTACAGTGCAGATTCAAAATGTAGTAAAAGTCGTCACAACACCTGGTGCTACCGTTGGTGATACATATTTCTTTGAAAACAGTTGTTCTTAAAGTTAAAATTAATAACTATTTGTTTAATGAAGTTGGGAATAGTTAGATAAAGTTAAACATCTCTATTAAAATTATACAAAAAAATATGTAACAGCTGTTGTTTATTGTAGTCACGAGGGTGATTGACACATAGCAAACAGAGTATTCTATAGCTTTTATTATGTGGACTTTAAATGACAGCACATGAATATATGCATGGATATTAAGTTGCAAATGAAGGTTCCCAACTTTTCAGAGAGTGATTGGTAGCTGTTGCACAATAATAACTATCTGAATGAAATAAATTATGCAAGAAACAGCGTCTACAATCAGCCAATAAGTCAAAGACGACTTTGCAAATTTGCATGAATCCTCTTTACGGGAACAACAAAGGGACATGAGTTTAAACAAAATGTTTGACAATTGGGAAAAAAAATGTTAAATGTTAGAGTTAGCTAATATGTAGCAGTGCAAAGCCACACTAGCCAACAGCTCATAGGAGAGTGAACTTACATTAACAAGAAAAACATAAATGCTAAATGGACATGAAAACTCCACTGGTAAGATTATGTTATTCTTTGTCTGATGGGAGGTTACTCTTTTACACCTTTGTAAGATAAAAAAAATGTGTGCACAATCAATAGCAATACAAAGAAATCATACCTTCAAAACCTTAAGCAGTACTTTGACATATAATATATTACATTGTTTTTAAAAAGTCATCTTGTACTTGAGGATATTTTTATTCTGTGATTGTGACTTGGGTTGATTGGTTAACCTTGTTCATCACATAAACCCATGTGTTTGGATGTCAGTGACCAAAGAAACATGACTTTAAAATAGCCATTGTAAATAGCTAATAAATGATTATAAGTACATAATAATACAATTTCAACTATAACTGTATAATTATTCCATGTTAATAAACAATTAATTGATTTCATTGTTTGTTAACTAGTTTATAGACCACTGGACTCTTTCTGATGTTTGCTGAAATTCTGAAGTTTATAAAAATTAGCATAGTAGTTATAAATGTTATGAATATTTTTAATTAATTCAAATATTTATACTATTTATATCATAAATATTATTATGAAGATTATAGCGATTAAGATGTAATATTTGATTTAAGGAAACGTAAGACTAGGCAGGGTGGAGGTACTTGTGGTTTATGTTTGCTTTTTAATTTTGTTAGCACCTTTTCTCTGCTTTTACTTTCTCTGGATTTTTGGTTTGGCTTAGGCACAGAGAGTGTTTGAGCAGGTTTAAGAGCAACACAGTGGTTGGTATAAGTGCACAAAAACAAACACAAACTAACGACATAAACATACATTTTAACCTTGCCAATTATTTGAAAAAATTAATACATTAAAAGAACTATTTACAAAAAATAATCAGCTATCAGCTTGCCACTTATTAACAATGGTTATTACAAAATGTTTAATGATGGTTACAAAACTATGGTGATGTCAACTTCCTCCTCTTTTTACAGCATAAGTGACTGAAATCAAAAGTCACATCCAACTCCAAAAAGTCACTTTAGAACACTAGGTTTAGGTTGTGCTCACTTTTCAACACTGGCATTTAAACCCCTCAATTGCATATTCAAATCCCCCCCCTTTTTTTTTTTGTTTAGGGCCACATTAGAACAATCCTCTATAATCTTTATAATCCCATGGGTAGGACATGTGGGCAAAAAGGCATAAGGTGGGTACTGGCGACATGCTACATGTTATTCTGGAGACATTTACCAAAAGCACCAATGGCTTTAGGTCTCTCCTTCAGGCCACGTTCCACAGTTAATATGCAAAAGTCCACAACCACAAGTAAAGATTTTGGTGCTTAAACCTCTCATCTCTAGAGCTGAACATCCTCTACTACTGATACCAAATCAAACTCAGAGTTTGCTCTGTTTGCTCTGTTTTGCCTAAATATACTTACTGCTTTGTCTCAATCAAAAAACAAAAAAGAAGCAATAAAGATGACTGAAACTGACACACTGGTTGAATAAAAGAAGACATTTACATTGGGACTGACCTGATGGCAGTGTGGGTTGGACTCTCTGCCATATGAGTACAAACTCCTCTCTGTTTTACCTGGAAGAGGAAGAAGAAAGGGCAGTTAGGCAGTTAGCAAAAGCAATCAGCTTAACAAAGACTGATCTTTGTAACTACAGGAAGGAAAAAACAATTACTGGTGTGGAAATTATTCAGCTTTAACAGATCAATCAACTCAAAAGACATGTTAACACAATAACACTACACAGCGTCGGTACAATCAGGTCCAGGCAAAGTTGCCCTTTGTCACATGCTCTCACCATCACCAACAACAGGGACATATTTCCCCGGAACATCAAAACTGTGCTATACTTTTTCATCTATTAATTTAAAGGATAATTCATTCACAAGGAGCCACAGAAAAAATAACTTTTTGTAGAAACAGCCAAAGCCAGTTTTCCTGATCACAGACAGTGTGTGTGCTCTGTGTGTTTTCTGCTCGCTGATCTCTCTGCACAACAAAACGTACATCTGCTATGCCTGCAATGCATAGATCCGCATACAGAAAGGCAAGGGCTTTGTGCCACAAAAACAAAATCAACGCTTTCATTCTCCACTTTCTTTTAGGTGTAGATTTAGTTTCTTTGCATGTCCAGACAAAACAAACTGTGAGAAAAAAATTGAGTGTTCAGCTGAACAGAAAAATTAAAAAGCAACCTGCCTCACGGAGAAAACTGAACTCTCCTAGTGAATTTACGAGTAAAGATGTTTATAGTACATCGCCAACTCTAATGGTTTGCCATATATGGTATTATTCTGCTCTTTCCCATCTTTGTCCCTTTGGAGAGTGATGTTCCATAGAGACTAATTAGTGCACTCGCTAGGCAACCAATTCTACTGAAGAAAATAGTCAATTCTTGCGCAGTTGCATACTACTGTGTTTAGGCTATGCAGACTATTTTCTGCATTCCATTGTGGGATTTTTGAAGGCAGCAAATAATGGATGAATTTTACACTTAGAGTTCAGTCTCCAAAGTTATTGACAATGATGTGATTTTGGGAAAAAATAAGCATTTCTAAACGACTTTACAGTAAGTATCAACCAACAGCCACCAGGCAACTTGGAATGAAGCTGAAAACCAAGACTCTGTAATCAGCATATAGAACTGCAGTATGGGATTTGGTGACACAAATACATTCAAAATCATGCTTTATGTACATTTTCTAGAAAATGAAGATAATCCAGTTTCAATGGTCCATTGTGTGTGAATTTTTTCATCATTTTGCTTCCACACTATATCTCCCCCCAAAACTAGTGGAAAGTCACATTTTGTTGTATGTGTGTGTCCACTTTGTCTTTTGAACATTTAAATATTTGTCTTGATATAAGTGCTTATCTAGGAATTTTTATCTGTTACTTAAACATTTTTACATGTAAGCAGTGTTTCACAATTAGAAAGAAAAAAGATTTAACACTGCATACGTGCAATTATTGTTTTCCCAAAATAAGGATTTTTCCCTCAAAAAACACTAAATTTCCACTTCAGCAGTTAGAGAAGATTTATATTCATATTGTATTATAGCATTCAGAGATATATTTATAGAACATTTTATTTCTTCAAAATTGTAAAAAATAAAAAAAAATATTACACATGTTGACAGTAGTTTCAAATTAATGAAGTTACAAAAAGAGATATATTGATAAAAATACATTGATTCTAATGTGCCAGCAAAATGCTCATTTTGAACCTGGCTTTAAAGAATCTGCAGTTTTCTGTTCTACAAATTGGTTCTCATTAGGGTTTACATAGTGAAATTTTGGAAAACATGTAATACAAAATAAGGACGCTCTTAATTTAAATAACCAGCCAGAGAAATTCAACCTGTCTCTGCTTAACCTGGCAAGAGCCTACTGCTACTGCAATACTACATTAAAGGACATTTCCATCAAAGATGTTGGAACCACACTGTGAAGATTTAACAAAGCCCTGTAGGAAAAGTTGCATACTACAAAATTTAGGGTTTAATTTAGCGATTAATTTAGCATTTAGTATTATGCCAAATGTATGACATAATTCTCCATGATTATCACTTAATATTAAAGCTCCATTTATTGAAAGTTTGGCTAAACTCCAACATTCAACATATCTCTTGAAAACCTTGCAAGGCATCATGTTCATGTAACTCTCTTCAGGAACTCAAATTTCTTGGTTAAAGTTTTACTGCAAAAGACTTTTTATTTTCCTTTAATTTCATTTATAAACAGTACAGAAACTATGATTTCTGTTCCTGTTGTTGGACTTGAAGGTCCTTAAAGCCCAAGGCAACATCTGATACAGATTTAATAGATGTAAGAAGAAAACAACACCCTCACCTACCCATTAGTTTTTATAGAACATCTTCGGTCAAACGTGTTGAAACATGTTTGATTGAAATCAGACATCACAGCTCTTTGAATGCAGGCCAAGGATTGATCAGTACACGACAAGAAGGTGAAGCCTCGTTGGCAGGTAACCGACCATCACTTTAATACACAAACTGAGCGTGCCTGGCTGTGAAAAAGGTGTCTGATGAATTTCGAAAAATGCACTGCTGCGTGTAGACAACAAAGCTAATTTCCTCTCCAGCTTCTGAACAGGCTTTTCTCCCCTCTGAGCTGCGGGACCACTCCGGTGCCTATTTTTACCACGCAGACCTTCTTTTTGGATAAAACCTTAAATCTTGAGCCAGTCTAAATATCAAACCACAGTTAGTGTGTAATTACATTCTGCTGTCAGTGCAGTCGTATGAGATGAAATGGAGGGGTTTTACTGCAAGCGTGTGTGGAGGAAAATGAAGCGTGTACGTAGTGAAGGGTTGGAATCAGGCGTGTATAGACCAGCGCTGAATACGCGCCAACATGGTAGTCGATGCAGAAGAGGTTGATAATTACAGGCGTACAGAATAGGAATGTGGTCGACTGTGTGTGTGTGTGTGTGTGTATGAGCGGGAGAGAGAGAGTGTGTGTGTGACCGATACGGCGGCTTCGGCTTCAGCTACGACTGATGCCAGCTGGACCAGTTTGGCATGTATACAAAGACTCCCTCACACACACACACACACACGCACGCACACACACACACACACACACACACACACACACACACACACACACACACACACCACAACATACACACAAGTACTAGAAATCACTAGCACAGATGCACAAACTCAGACCAATGTTGATATGTACTACACACACACACACACACACATATACACACACAAATGTACTTTTCACGGTACCGAAATATATCGAGCACATGCATTCAAAAATACTAACTCAGGACCACACACACACAAACAAATACCTATTTAGATTTGACACTGCACGCACCTCTGGTGAATACCACGGCCTGCAATGAATCCAAAAATCTTTCAACCACAAAATGCAAAACTTCTTATGAAAAATTTGTACACAATGTAAATGCCAGCATGGAAGGATAGATAATCCTCAGGCTTACCAGCCTCCTTAAAAGTAGCTATCATTTTTGGAGACACAATTTCAATTTTAAGACTTAAAAGGATAAACTGTCAAGAAAACTAGAACAATTTTTACAAAATACAACAAAATGTTTTTGTATTAATTTGTTTTCAGTTTCTTCTTTTTTTTTCTTGTTTTATTTATTTATATTGATCAAATACTTACTTATAGAAGGTAATAATTGCTCATCACAGGAAATAATGATTAATGTAATAATGTCTTGCTATATTATATGACTATGTGGTTATAGGTCCAAACTGCTAGGCAATAAAGACACTTGTCTGTTTGAAGGCCCCCCAAATTTTGTATAATAGAAAGAGAGGCCAGCATAAAAGGTTCCAGCCCTCAGTCTTTTTGCATTACCTCTGTCCGTTTGAGGGCCATTAAAATGGATGAGTGCCAGTGTTGGCATGAGTTTTGTCTCCTCTGGCACTAAATTAAATACCTACTGGAGCACCATTTTATTTATGTATACAACTACCTATATATAAACTTATGTGCATGCTGTGAATACACCCGTAGGGCAATAGGTATGTACCCTATCTACGGATACACTCACACACAAGCGGTGCTAAATAATTAGGTAATCCCACAAGACTTGGCCTATAGCAATATTTCCATGCATCTATCTCCTTTTAGACTTTTAGGTTATTGGAATTGTCAAAAGCTACAGCAAAAAAAAGAAAAAAAGAAAAAAAAAATAGCTTTTTTTTGTCTTTTTGTGCATCATCAACTGGCAAAAATGTAGATTCATGTGTGCCTTCCGATATGTTAGTATTTCGATTGACAGCTTTTCCACGTCTGCACACACTCTTTAAGCTGTGGTAAATAATATGCTGTAAGGTGCATCTTTGTTTTCTTAAAAATGAAATATTATTATTTAGAGCTTATACCTTTGTCAAAACATAAAAAGTTGATGCAAATTAGATGATTTTACAATTGAGCAATTTCTATAATCCAGTAAATACAAGAATGTATCAATTAACAGTGACCCCAATGCAGACGCTACAACAAATGCGACAAAAATAGATTCTGAATTGAAGCTTTCACAACCGCACAACCCCGATCTGTCCCTTTTGTCTCAACATGCTGACCTTTTCACCTCCACCACCTCTGCAGGCTGAGCTCATGTATTACACACACAAACAAAAATCCCTGGTATTTTAATTTGGCTGTAAAAGAAAGAGCAGTATTTAAAAAAAGGAAGAAGGAGCAAGAGAGAGAGAGAGATGGAGGGAGGGAGGCAGGGATGGAGTAAACAGGATGGGAAGGGTCAGCCTTCCAGATCACACACCCTGTCACAGTATACCATGAATGGACACACACACACACACACACACACACACACACACACACACACACACACACACACACACACAGAGAAGCATTTCATTTCACTGCCTTGAACTGGAAAAAGATTTCTGAACCAAAGAGTCTATTACTTGATAAAACGAGGAGAGTTTATTAATATATAAAGCCGTCACAACACAAAGTAAGTCTTAATTAAATGCTTTTTAAAGTGGATTTTGTTATAGAGGCCTTTTGAGATATAATTGGTATAAAACTTCTTCTCCTCAACTGATTTGTTTTTCATTTTGCAGCAGATGAAGGGCCTCCTTTGATATATTTTTATGGACGTGAGAAAAAAAATATACAAAAATCAGGAAAAAATGTAAACAAAATTCTTAAAAGACCAAAATGTATTTAATCGGCTCCATTTTTATTTTCTCTCATTTCTGGCATCAAGTAAGGCTTTTTATAAACAAATATATTTTTCCATGATAAGGTTTCAAATTCCGCATTCCTTTGTTTATTTGAAACATAGAAAATACAGTTACACAATTAAAAAATATATTGTTCATCTCTGTGATGCACATTTTAATCACCTTTTGGTTCAACCTTTGTCTCTTGAGGAAAACAAAACATAACTCAACTAATCTTGTTGTTTTTTTAACTTAGAAAATGTAAAGTACTTCAGTTAACTTTTTTGATAATCTCAGATAAATCAGCCAAATGAATCCACTTTTTAAAACAGTCCATTTGATCTGATAACAGTCTCCTTATTTCAAGTCCTTAAAACCACAAAAGCCCTCCTCTTCAAAAGCTTTTTCATAGTTAAAAATACAGATTTCATGAAAACACTTTTTGACTCAGTAGGGTTCTCGAACAACGTCATTTTAGGGTTTAGGAGATCAGTCTTGAAAGACCCTATAGAAGACTGTTAAGAGCTCTGTCAACCTCTAACAATCAATGGCTGTTCAGACATTGTATTTTGTTTGTGCAGAGACAAACTAACCTTATTGTTCCTTCCTTCGTGAACCATGGAAGTCTTTTTTTTTTCTATAAAGCTGAGTTGATCTCACTTCTAGGCTTCTAGGACTCTAGGATGTTCAGAGTTTTAGTTAAATGTAAGACTGAAGCCGCATAATATCCATAAAAACTCAGATTTGGGGTTCTTAAAAGATATCCCAGTGCGATAAACATGTTTTTAATGCTTCCTGTCTTCCTGTTTCTTAAATTGTCCAATAAACCAATCTTTATATCTCAACTTGTTGCTGCTTTCTCTTCTTCTTTGTGCAAACACTTCATTTTTGTGGAATATAATAACGTAAGAAAGCTTGCTTAAAGCTTACTCAAATTCTACAAATCTCTGATGCATCTTAATGACTGGAGGAGCTCTCACATAAAAGGTTTGGGGGAATTAGGCTTAATGAAAACACCTTTCTAATTGTTTCACAAACCCTCAAACAAGTATTCTTCAGGCTTTCAAGTTCCATCAAGAGCTTCTTTGCTGATGAGTAACCATGGTACTTTTGCTTTCCCCAGATACTCTGACAGTGACAGTCATCTCTTTTTGTCCCTAGTGTGTCAGAAAAATTCAAAAACAGTCTCAAATCTTTAAAGAACCCATCAAAGAAGATTTCAGAAGATGCCTTCACGCACAGACCTCTGCGTTTCTCTTAGGAACCCCAAAGACATTTAGTTTCCCGAGAAAACAAACCTAAGGATTGTTGGCTGTGAGAAGGAAGTAAAGATACTGGCATTTGTTAGATTATGCTGGCTGCAGAGGTACAAAAGGT
Source organism: Haplochromis burtoni (assembly GCF_018398535.1). Lineage (NCBI taxonomy): Eukaryota > Metazoa > Chordata > Actinopteri > Cichliformes > Cichlidae > Haplochromis > Haplochromis burtoni. The sequence continues at coordinate 2,463,276 of NW_024582412.1, forward strand.
GGCAAAGTCAGTCCACTCCGCTGTATGAAAGCCCATAGAGAAGTCGGTGAGGCAGCAAGACCAAATCCCTGCTAATCCACAATGCACAGAGACTGAGGCGAAGTACAAATCAGCTCCATTACAAACTGAGAGCCAACAGTAACCGGGAAGCTTGTCTGGGGTATTAGCTATAATGACACAGCTTGTTAACAGGCCCTTAACTGAACTTACTCATAGTCACCTAGGCTCGATTCAGATTTTGAGAGTCTGCCTCATCAGTGCCTCAGTCCTTGTATAAAGGCCAGTTCCCATTATTTTCACTTTACATGACATCAAACTGCCAGGTTTTTAAAAGGACAGGTCATCACAAAATCAAATTGACATAATTTTCCTCTGGCCTGTAGAGCTATTTATCCATCCAGATTATTTTGGTGTGTATTTGGTGTATTTGAGATAGGTGGTTGTTTTGTAGTGCTCAAGACAACCAAAATATATCTTTGAAAAATTCTGTCACAAAAATCAATAATCCTGTTTATGTAGGAACTATTTTCTTTATATGCTAAGTGTCACCTAATATAAAATGATAAAGCTGCATATATATATATATAGCATTATTTCTACTTGCTTGAAGCAAACAGAAAAAAGTGCCAGGACAAGAGTAACGATTGATACACAAAAGTGATAAAAAAATTTGTAGTTTTAAAGTTTCAAAGTCTTCATTTACATTCACTGGCACAAACTCGGTATAACATCTGAAATGACTTGTACTACAGTAGATAAGCAGATATAGATCTTTATCGAGGTTCATTAAAGTGCTGCCAAACTCTGTCCTCAGCAGAGATGGGCAGTAATGCGTAATCCGATTACTTTTTTCAAGTAACAAGTAAAGTAAGGTAAAGTACTATTGCAAAAAAGGTAATTAGATTACTATTAGTTTCCTGTAAGCACGCTGCGTTACTGCATTATTAAAACCGTGATTCTTTTGTGAAAGTGTCTCATGACAATGACGTAAGCGAGTGCAACGTTCGTGGCAACAGCTGTGTGCAGATCAACAACGGATAATATAATGAGTGCAGGAGAGAGTATGAGCATGCAGCGTTTAAAGCGTGGAAGTACTGACCTTACTTTGAGTTTGATTCTGTAAAAAGTGACAAAAACATTAGTGTCCGCTGTTTGAAGAAAACTTATTTTTACAGCGAAAAAAACCCCTAAACTTCCGCACAAGCACCGAGTGCGCTACCACGCAATGTGAAATTCACAGAGAAACTCGCGGATTCTTCCACTGACCGCTGCGACACACCTGCACCAGGGCAAATCTCTGCTGTGTTTTACTTGCATCTATTTGAAAGACTGAGTGTAAACACAAAAAATATTTTATTTCATGTGCTGGAATGCGCAGAAAATAGGTTTAAATATTAAACAAATTTCTTCCAGTCAGAGAATGTTGCATAGAATTTAATTTTTGCTTGATGCATAAAGTTAAAAGATTAAAACTAATATAACAAGTTTTAAAAAGAGACTTTTTCATTTGATTACATTTTGTATGATGGATTATGCAGAAAAAGTAGAACTGGGATTGAAGCGATTGAAGATCTCGCTTCGTTACCTATTCAGGGTGTAAATCATGTTTTTAAAAAGTAACTAAGTAACTAATTACTTTCAAAAATAAGTAATCAGTAAAGTAAGGGGATTATTTTTTGGGGGAAGTAATCAGTAATTAGTTACTGATTACTTTTTTCAAGTAACTTGACCAACACTGGTCCTCAGGGGCATTGAGAAAGTCAGGCACACTGCAAGAGTCAATATCTAAAGTATACAGCACTTTACATTTAGCTAGTTTATAACACCTGTGTCTTTCCTGTTGAATAGATGATAGGTATGTATATCTCAGGACACTGACACTTGAGAACTCCCAAGAACAGTGTTGGGTTATGAAATACTTTTGGCATACTTGTTAAATTTACTTTGTGGATCAAAGCACAAATGTCCTGAAAACTTACTTTTTCCCTATAAAAGCTAATTGGAAAAGGATTTGGGAGTCATGTAGTTGGTGTGACTGAGAAGATGTTAACTAAGTAATTAACGTTTCTGCAAGCATATAAATACATCTGACAAATTATCTTTTGTCATGTCACAGCTTTGCAAATTCAAGAAGAAAAAGACCTGTAAAATATGAAATACTTACCATAAATCAATGACAGTCTACACCTGCTATAGTGTAAAAGTAATGATTTCGACAGGATTCTAGCCTTTGTGAAGCCACAGATGCTTCTTGCATCCAGACATAGGTCAAGGCACATCTTAATAGTTTTTGACACATGTGAGAAACTTGTCTTCAGGGCTTTCTGCCCCCCAAAAGTTTTCTAATACATCTAACATTTATGAGAGGATCAATACAAAGTTTTGGTTTTACACGCAACACAAAAACATCATCTCCCAGATGAAATGGATCCATTCATCCACCACAGCTTGCACTTTACACTGGCCTTGTCACTCTTTACATCTATGTATTTCTGTTTAGAAGTGTTGCTGTCAGAAAGCCTTTCTCAGGGAGCGCTCTTAAAGCAAACGTCTCCCAATGCAATCTTTTTTCCTCAAACTTTGACTGTGATCGGTCAGTTGCAATGGAACAATAATGATGATGTTACAGGAAGAATACCAACATGATATCACGTACACCGCAAAAACATCTGAACATGTAATGCAGGAAGCTTGGAACATTTTTACTTCCTGTGGCCAATGTTTAAAACTACTGGTGGTAAAGAGCTCATTCACTAATAATAAGAGACAGAAAGGAAGAGCAAGTCCGAGACAAAGCAATCCACTCTACATCTTCAGATCAGTATAAGGCTACTGTGTAAATGAGGGTGTGCATTTTCTTCTTCATTAATTAGCTCTGCTATGTTAATGTTAATCTTAATTACTTTAATAAAGTTTCATTAACTGCAGCACAACAAACAAAGTGATAACATCAGTTACTGTGTAAGCAGCAATAACTGCAACCACAGTGCAGAGAGAGCGCAGAGCCACAGAGCCGTTTTCCTGTCAGTCACTGGAATCAGCTGTTAGAGGAGAGAAGAGGCGCTTTTCTCTGTTTTCATTGTGCACGCTCCATCGTGTCCGTCACATCTGACAGCTATCAGTTACTACTCTTCCTTTCTGATTCAGCAGGCAGCAAAAGATGAAAACCGCAAGATGGAGTTGTTGAAGGAGTCACCGTCGGCGTCTTGACTCTTTCTTTCAGAGGTTGAGAGAGACGTCAAGTCTTTTTCTGCGTGAAAGGAAACACTCAGAAGACATGATCTCCTCTGACACCCATATAATGGGTCCATTTTAATAAAGTATGTGACTAATAGCGCGATTTGACGAGGATGGCAAAGATGAGATGAGAGGAAAGAAAGAGGAGAGATAGAGAGGTGGTGGGGGGGATGAAGATGGATAGAAGAAGGGTTAAACTCCCTCTTCCTGCGAATGAATGTGTGTGTGTGTGTGTGTGTGTGTGTGTGTGTGTGTGATGGGGGAGGGTTGGACTGTGCAGACATGAATCATTCTGAGCGATTCAAGCGTTTCCATGACACCACCGGGCACCGGTCCAGAAGTTTCTACAAAGTCTGAAAGGTAGTGACACACACACAGACACGTACACACACACACAATCGCACACTCCAACAGACACTCTGAAACCACGCAAACCACACTGCCAGCTCTGAATTTGAAGCCATCTACACACCTATTTATTCATGGTGTTGTCTTCCAGTGTAAAGCGTAACATTTTTCAGGGGGGAGATCAACATTAATTTAACAGATGATGGTCGATGAGTAACAGACAATCCCCCCCCGACTCACACACACACACACACACACACACACCGCCACCCTTCAATCCCAGCAGGCATTGATGCTTTGGCACCACAGCGAGCGAATACATCAAATAACAGATGAACGTATACGAGCGACGAGAACGACTTGAGAGACGCAGCATCGAGTCTGCATCTGTTGGTATCTACCTTCAGCCATAGCGGAACAGATCAGACTGCTGATTGGAGTCTGGATTCACTGTTTTATATGTGTGTGCTTCCTTACTATAGAGAAGAGAGAGAAGTTAGATCCAGAAAAATATGTTGGGAATTTACAAGGAAAAAAAAAATCAGTTGTTAGTATTCGAATTGTTATTTAATGCTGTACTTCATGTCTTTGTTTACTCTTGGACTCTGTTAGAGCAGGTCTGCATGTCTAAGTATTCACAGTAAACCTTATTCATCCTATATTGGGCCTTGGTGCAAGCCCCGTGTTCATCCACTGTCTCTGTCTATCAGGCTTTCCCTTCCCTCTTATCTGATTGGCTGAATCCTGTTAAACAGAAGGTGTAAACAGCAGGTGGGTGGAGCTTCTGAGAGGTTTCATATTGGGTATTTTTGCTCTCAGTGACATCATACAGATTCACGAGCTGTCTGAAATCGAACATTTAGAGGAGACTGAAGCCATGGATGTTGCTGCGAGTACAGATATGATGAATTGGATATTTCACAGAGAATTAAATTCCCACATGTTCACAAAGGTCTGTGAGCAAGAGGAAAGCAAGAACAGTCTATGTCACAATACTGTACTTTACGTCCTTTTCATAATCAGAAGATGCTTACAGCATGTGTCTGTCTGTCTATAATGTTGCTGCAGGGTTCTTAGAGATATGTTTCTGTCTTGATTTAATGTGTGAAAACGTAAATGCTAAAGGGAATTTGTAGCTTTTTGGTAGGTTGTCTCCATTCGTCCAGATGTTCATCACACAGCTCTAAGAGGTTCCCCTGCTGATTCACTGTGTGAACCTCAATTTTATTAATACATTTACATTTATGAATCAAAGTAATTTCCACCATGAATTACAAAAATAATTTAAAACTCCCTGTGAAGACTTTCCACAGTATCCAGTACCACTGACACATCTGGTATCACAAACTAAATAGCATAAAAAGTGGAGGAATTTAGGGAGTTGTGTTTATCTTAGCTGTGGTTAGATCTCTTGTACTGATAGACAGAACCACATAGATTAGGTCTAGCCACTTTACCACAGCATTACGCTGCGTGCACTGACGCACTGCTGCAGTGAACAGAGGTGACCATTGAGGGATCTCTGCACATGAATCGGTGGGGTAAAAGTAACTTTTTTTTAAAGAAAGTTGTTGCTGTGTGTACAACACATGATTTCAAAACACGAAACCTGCATGAGCAACCCACACATGGCTCATATAAAAACAAACGCACAGTTTCAACGGTGAAACAGCGCTCATCACAAAAGAACTTGAATTACTAACACAAAGTTTACAAGCTGAACAAAATCCTGTGTTTCTTCCTGCCACCAAAAACACACATTTAAAAAAATAGCAAAAAAACCAAAAACCTTCCACAAGTCCTGTGTTTTAAAACCATCTGGTAATAACATATTACTGAACCAATGAAACCAATATTTATTACCAAAATAATACAGTCTCATGTGACTTTTTCTCTTTAATGCTTCTATAAATAATGTTCCTAATTCAAAGTTGCCTGGCATGTGTCCCTCCTCCTCTAGCCTCCATAATAATTTTAAGCATTTTAAGTTTGCAAAACTATCCTTCATTCACTGCCCTTTATACACCTGACTGACTCCGCCTCCACTAACAGGTGGAGTGTGGCATTTGTATACAGCATTGGGTAATACTAGTTTTAAAAGTATTGCCATCAAAAGAAGAAATAAACACCTGTTTGAACTCACTGCATGTAATCTGATATTAGTAGCACCTCTCCACTCATTGCCTGCTGACTTTCCTTGGAGGGATAAATTTAACCAAACTGAAAGCTAACCATTGCAGTTTCTCATCAATTGTACCAGCAACCATGTCATCATAAAACAGTGGAGAGTAAATATGGTGCATTAGATAAGAAACCTTGCTTTTGAGTTTTGCTGATCTTTTATAAAGGAAAGCAGCATGTAAAATCAAATTAATTATAATATAGACCACAATCACATATTTACCTCAAAGGGATTGTGATTCAAACACAAGAGTCTCCACAGCACACATGGTACACTATGGCACTGGGACATAGCCAAAGAAGCTCTGCTGGGAACCATTTACCTCCACTTATTGGAACTTGTTTTTAGTTTAGCAACAAGGCGACTTAAGTAACTTGTGAAAGAAGGTAAATTTAATGTGTCTGATCATTTTAAGAGCATCACAATTTAAAGTAAAAAGAATTTCTTGGTCTATGACCACTGATGTTTTCAGAGTCGGTGGGTTTGTGCGACCGTGCAGACAGACTGAAAATTCAGCTGCAGCTATCACACTTGCTCCCTGTTCATGTGAATGAGACCCAAAGAACAGGTCCCCCTCCCTTGTAACCAAACAGCCTTCATTGTCCAAAGCCCCCACCCCACACTCATTGCATCCAAACACCCTCGCTCACCCCTCCTCCACCCTGGAATCAATAGACAAACAACACAAACAACAACGAGGCGACGAACAGGGCGACGCCACCAAACTGTCCAAACAGCAGGACTTTAACACAACTATTCAGATGAATGCTCCATGAGCAGCACGCTCTACAGGCAGCACGCTGTGTATATGACGTAGCGATAAATACGTTCACAGAGAAGGGCAAAATTTTTTTTCCATCCTTTCATGATTTCATTTGACTTCAGTTTCAAAAATTTCTTCTACAAAGCTTCGAAACGTCGTCGATTTGCAGCAAAACGTGGATATGCAGCGCGAGTGCGTCGCGGTGTGTTTTCTCTATGTGTGTGTGTGTGTGTGCGTGTTGGGCTCAGACAAAACAGGGCTGCTGAAATGCGGCAGGCACTGCAGATTTTTGTTGGCTGGCTGACAACGCCGTGCCGGTGCCAAGCCCCGACGGCGGAAACGACTAAAAGACGCATAAGGCTGGCATTAGAGCCCCAAATCCCCCCCCCATCCCTCCTTCTCTTTTCTCCTTCTCCTTTCTCGCTCCGTGGCACGGCGTTTACTTTGGTCCGGGTCTGACTCGATTTGGCAACGTTCACATTGCCATCCATGAGTTTATCAATCTGTCTTCATTTCGCTCTGATTGTATGGGAGGATGGAGGTAGAAACATGGCACCTGAACACAGCAGGAGGTGTACAGTAGGTAGACTGCCGCGTTGATGTGGCGTTTGCCTTTTTTGGACATAATCTTTTTTTCTTTTTTTTTTTTTACAGTTTAACCTCCCCTCTTGCTTTTCGTGTCACCGAATGTTAAATTTGAAGGGTTTTAATTTTTTTCGGGGTTTCTAGTTTCCTTGCCATATCTGCTGTCTTTGTCTTGAGGATTTTGGGCAGCACATCCACAAATACCTCGGACACAAAAGCATCTGGAGTTACATCCACGAGGCACTGAGCCCATGTTCCTCCTAAAACCTAAAACAAATGAAGAAAACAACACACTCCAATTATGCTCCCAAGACAATAAAACACAGCAAAAAGAGAGGGAAAAAAATCTCCTGTAAAACATTCAGGATTACCAACAACTAAAAGCTTGATTCTGTGTTTGGAGTCCATTATTGATAGAACAATATTTAGCTGCGGAGTAAACAAAGGTGGGATGCTCCAGTCGTAGCTGTAAATTGTGTTTGTGCATTGTTCGGCAGACAGATGACGACTGCTAATGTTGAATTAAAAAGGTTCTTAGAGGTGGATTTAACACGTTTCCTCTTGTCTTCGGGGTTGAGACGGAAGGCGAATGACGTGGGGAGACAAAGAGAGAGGTAGCAAGGAGAGAAAAAGTGTGAAATTCTGAATTAGCAGCACAATATGGAAGTATTAAAGTGCAGCACAATGAGAAGTGAGAGCTAGACAGCAGAGAGCTGTTCGCTGACACCAACTAAATAAAGACGCTGTGTTCAGGCTCGCAAGGTTTTTACGTGTCAAGCAGAAAAAGGCCGGGAAACAAACCGGCTGTGAAACGCGGACACGGCTGGTTTTTTATGGTACAAAAATACATGTACGTGTTTCCTGACCTGACACTTTACTCTCGCACTGCAATATTCAAATGTGTCATCCATGTTCATGCGGGTTGCACCTTTTTCAGCTCCCACTCTGTCTATTTACAGGATGTCTTATGCCTTTGAATTGCTAGATTCTGGCCTTGTTTACTGTAACAAGTAAAAATAATTCTTTAGAAATTGTTTGTTTTATGTGTTCATGTCCAAAGGTCCTCTTTGTCCTCTCTTCAAAGAAAGAAAGAACCACATAGGTTGTTTGTGCAAGGTCTTAAATTAAGCCACTGGTGGAGATTGTGTGAATAATTCCAGTGGAGCGTTTTATTGTGTGGGTATCCCTTTGAATTTCTCACCTTAGGGTAATGAGGTTTGATGCGTTTCAGTTAGCATGCTTTGTAGAAAACTTAAAAATCTTACAATTTAACAACATATGTTTAGGGTTACTGCTCATCATTGACAAAGAAACTAACAATAACCAAGCACTTAGTGAAAACAAAGTAAAGTGAAGGGGGGAAAGCAACAGTGAACTAATACCAAGTAGAAATAGTTATACACAGTAAAGTCATGCTCATCATCTAATCAGGCAATAGGGAAAGCAACTGATATGGTCAGATCAGAATGACCGAAATACAAAACATCTTAATGCCAAAACCTGATGCTGAATGACGATGTTGTTCTTTTCTTTTTCATACTTCTATTTAATTTCTACATTGAAAACGCCCTTGGAGTGCCCTTCATGCTTTGATGGCTGCAAGCAGGACTGTCAGTCCCTGTGAACCCGACCCGGAGCGTCATTTTGAACCAATATTTGGTAACATTTGGGCAATTAGCAGGTTGTGTTTGCAGTGTAGCCCAGAGGATGTAACTGATGCACATACTGATACAGAAAGCATCCAAGCATCATTAAAAATTAGCAATCATATTTGTAAAATCTATCTGCTTTTTAATTTTCAAGTATTTTTTTTGTAGAATAAGAATAGAATAAGCTTTGCACACATTTGACAGAATAACAATCCTTTAAAAGCTGAACAAAATGAAGCTAATGTTTCTAAGGACTGTTTTGAAACCGTGGCGGTGTCTTCCTCTGCCTGGTTCAACCTCCCTGTCTCTCTCCCTGTGGGAAGCGAGGAGGAGGGGCAACCCCAGAGAGACGGATAGTGGGTCAGGTGCTGTCAGACTGGAGAGGCCAAAGGTCAAAGGATCCTGGGGTTCAGCATCGCACACTGATTTTCTCCTGTCACTGTCATGGCTGTCGGTCTCTGATGAGTTCTAGTCCTTTCCTTCTTTCTTCTCCACCCTGTACAGATATTTTAAATTCTCTTTCATCAGTTTTGCTTCGTCTTTCTCTTGCTTCCTAATTTTTTCTTCTGTCATTTAAATCCATTTTGCTTCCTTTTTCCACAATTATCTGGCAGAGCTGGGTACAGAAAATCTTTTATCTACGGAAAAAAGTAAACTTAAAAAGAAATGTAAAACCTTATAAATGGGTCATATCTGTTTAGTGCCTATGTATGGGCAGCTCATGTTCTGATTTTATGAAGCCCAAAGAGAAGGTTTGAACTGACTTCACAGATCTGCTGGGTTCCTGATAAACTGAACCAACACTGCACTGAGAGGCAAGGACTAATTTCTATTAGGCAACAGGAACTGGCAGGGTTCTAATGTAAAACTTACTCTGACAGAGCTGAAAGTTTATTCATATCCACTCAGATCTGCTATAGCGATCTCCCGACTTCACAAATTTTGGATTTTTTCCCTCACTTTCCACCATATTTTTCTTTTCCTCCCCCATTCTTGCTCTCTTGCCATCACTGACAGACCTCTTCCTCCACCCTGATTCTAGACTTAATGCCTGTATTTAGACAAATGTGACAGCATCTGAACACCTGGCTGGCTGTAATATGAGGGGTAGCCTACTGCTGTCGGTGTGGGAGCCGCATCACAGCGCTGATGTGCTCTGTGTGATTTCAGCATGACCACCTGGCTGCAAAATAATGACATATCTGCTCCCACACACTGTTCGGGAGACCGTGATCAGAGCGGCTCTGTCGCAGCAGGGCAGACCCCACCTGACATCACACGGCGACGGAGGGGAGAAGAGGGTGGAAATGGATGGACAGCAGGAGAATGGACGGGGACGGAGGAGGGAGGAGAGAGGAGCCATCTGAGCGCCAGTGTCACCTGGTTTCCACAGCAATTTGTTAACAATCAATATTTTTGCACATTCTGACCCAAATCAGCTGTAATAGCAAAAGGACTTTTGTACTTTGGGCACCATTTTGGCTTTACTAGAATGCACTCACCACAGGTCCGAAATTATAATCAGGAGCAGTCAGTTTTCATAAGCTCAAAGGCTCAAAAACAACAAAGGCATCATTTCACTGACACCAGTTGAAAGGCAAGGAAACAAAAAGAGTGGGGGAAACCAAAACCTCTAACTGGCTAAAACCACAATTTGCCTTTTCAAGAGGCCAAACTGTGATCAACGAAATATGCTTTTTTTTTCAGATTAAAACAAGGCAAAAGGTCACCAGAGGGGCAGAGTGACAATATTCAGATGTAAACGAAAATTATTCGCACGTTGATCTATTATTAACGATCACGACAGGTTGTTCAAGTGTGACTAGCTACAAGAAAGTGAAAGTGAAAACCTGTTCATGTCAGCTGGTACTTCTCATGCCACTTGGCCTAAATACGTACAGAGGTGTCAACAAATTAAAATCCCATATCAACAAAAGTTAATTTAGCAACCGGTAACTGAGGCTTGAGTATAGAGCAAAGACTTCCTGCTCGATGTAGTTGTCACTGTTGCAGATGCATTTAAAAAAACTCAAAGAAGGCGAAAGAGTTGTCTGACAATAGCCAGTGGTTTTGAGACTGCACTTTGGCTAATGCAATCCCTCTTTTCACTCTTTTTAACTGCATGTCACCAAGTATAAGTGGTGTATAAACATACAGGAAGTTAAAAGAGATGAGTGACGATGAAATGCTCAGGGCATCATGGGAACCCCCCAGCAGCCTAAGCCTATTGCGTCATACATAAGGGTGGATTCAGGATTGTTGGTGCTGGATTCACCTTATCCAGCCCTAACTATACTTTTATCATAGGGAAGGTTTAAGCTCAGTCCTACAGGTAGGCTGGTTCCACAGAAGAGGGGCCTGAGAGCTGAAGGCTCTGCCTCCTATTCTACTTTTAAAAACTCTAGGAACCTGCAGTCAGAGAGAAAAGTGCTCTGTTGCTACTATGAGGTTTTTAAGATACAATGGGACCTGACAATTCAAGATATTTTAGCAGGACAAGATCTTGAATAAAACTAAGCATCAAAATATTGTGATGCTTAGTTATTTTTTTTTAAAGTTTGATCAAGTCTAAATGGATCTTTTTGAGTTTATGTACAGGCTCAAGATGCGACTCTAAGGCGTGCCACTCCGAGTCAAGAGAATCAGAGCGGGACATTTTCAGAAGACTCCCCTTCTCACATGTAGCACATAATAGGATGTGCTACATGTGAGAAGGGGAGTCTTCTGAAAGTGTTTCCAGAAGTGAGAGCCAGTCTGAAGGGGACCTTCAGACTGGCTCTCACTTCTGGAAATTCTCTATTTTAGGAGAGAAGAGTTAGAAATGCAGTTTCTGTACTTGGGAGTTGGCAGGTTAATTTTCAATAAGGTCTAGAGCAGTATAGGGTTGCAGTGCATGTGTAAAAAGAGCTTAAGAGGCAACTTTGCTTTCTCTTCATTATTCAGTCTGACACTGTGTTGATCTTAGTAATATCCTGCTTGGGAAGTTGGCTGTTGCTAGGTGCTTTGTGCTTTTTGTGTTGAAAAAACAAACATCACAATTTGAGAATCATTATTTCCTTAAGTTGTAAGACTTACAGCTCTCACGTTGCGCTCATCTCAAACACACTAAAACCGCTAAAATAACAGGTGATGTAGAGGTCTGGAACAAGCTGCCGGTTTCATGTAATCCAGCACACACACACACACACACACACACACACACACACACACACACACACACACACACACACACACACATAAAACACTGACCCACCTGACAGTATCACTGCTTTTCTCCACCCACTGAGGTAGACTG
>NW_024582412.1:2480334-2506522 GCF_018398535.1 Haplochromis burtoni
CCTTCTTTAAAGCTGCACAGATGCACACGTGACAGCTTTTAAATAGTGGGAAAACCCATATTTTTGTTTTTAAAATTGAGCTGCATCAGAACTAAGTCCACAACAAAAGCCTTTAGTTCACTGTGAATTCACTTGTAACTGACTTGACCGATCGAGTGTGAAACCAATGATATCATCAACCAGTACAGACAAGACCAAAACCTGAACAAGCACAGAGGGGTTTCTTACACGGATGTAGACAACGGCCACATAATTACCACAAAAACCTCCAGAACAGAACCTGCAGATTAAACTGACATCATGTTGTTGAATATTGTTATTACACGGGTTGAAGACAATAACGAGCTGCTGCTGCCGTCGCCGAGTGAAGAGCAAAATATCACTATTAGCTGTGTTCAGGTGCCAAACCGCAGATACTGTTATCTGTCAGCATCATCTCTCTCTCTCTCACACACACACACTTGGAGTGATAAGCTCCTGGTGAAGCTCTGACTTTACGTTTTCACAGGTGTACAGCAGCAGTCCCCAGAGGGAGTGTCTGCCTCTCTCTTTGTCTGTGACACACAATTCATCATGTTCAAGTCATTTAGATTTAGTGACTTACAATCCTCCAAAACAAGGCTGACAAATTACAGGCTAAAGTTAAAGATGGAGTTAAAATTGTTTTTTTCTTTTCTTTCTTTCGTGAATTAAAGATATTGTTAGACTTGCTTCTTCTTGGTTCAACGCCAGTGCAGGTGTAATGCTGCTGCCCACAGACCACCATTCAACCAGATCAAAGATCAAACAAGTAAAAGTTGCACAAAATTTAGACAAGGAATCCACCAACTGAAAAAATGATGTGAAAGTGAGATAAAAAAAATCAATCAGGATATGAAGTCTGCCACGAGTCTGCTCAGAAGTCATGGGGAAAAAGGGGGGACTTTAGAAATCATCTGAGAATTTAGTTTTAAAGTAATTCAGCCATCACCATCTGCATAGTTGGTGCAGCTTTAGCACTATGGCCTCACAGCGAGGCCTTCCCAGTTAGCCGTGGGAGCAGAAGTGAGATGGATAGTAAAACTAGAAAAGTGCTGTGAAAATGTCAGTGCATTTCCAGCCATAGTAGGACAACCAGATCCACTGAATGTGGCGCAAAAGGTATTTCTGTTGCTTTTCTTAACATCATATATTTTCATTTTAAACTGTTGTTAACGTCTACTACAGTTGCTACGTTGTGTAGTGATCATTTGGGTTTCTGTGGGGATTCATCTGCTCCGTAACCAGTTTCTGTGAGTGGCACTCCTCTTTTCTAGATCAAAACTCTAAGAATCACGTTCCGCTAGTTTCACCCAGACCTGTGTAGTTTGTGCCTTCGGTGTGACTTTTATTTTTTAAAGCCTTTTGAAAAAAACTGAAAAAAGGCAGACTTAAAAAAATAAAACAAAATTTGGACTTTTCTAAACTACAGCCAATCAAAATGTGGGACACTGTTTCAATATGTGGGGATAGAAATGCTGACAAGTCCTACAAATCTTCTCCAAAAGAAAGTGTAAAGTTCTTCTAGTGCTGACCTGTCCACCCCATTGTTTCCCTTTCCTTCAACCTTTGTCTCCCTCCATTCATATTTTTCTCTCTTACATGCTTTCTTTCATTGCCTGGTTCTCCATTCATGTCACTCTGCATGCTTCCCTGTAACTTTCTGCATCAACACTGGCCTCTCTCTATTTCACTCTGTCGTTCGAGCTCTCTCTGTATCTCTTGCTGCCTGTCTTCCTTTCATCTCTCGCCATCTGCCTTCCTCCATCTCCATTTTCCTCCCTCTCTCTAACTCTTTTCTTGTCTCACCCCCTCTCTCTCTCTCTCTCTCGCTCGCTCTGTCTCCCGCCCCTCCCGCTCGTCTCACTAAAAACTTGGCAGTGATCCCCGTCGCGTTTTTTTTCCTCTTCCTCTCCCGTTCTCTCTCTCTCTCTCTCTCTCTCCACTATTCGTTTGGGGGATTGCGAATGAATGCGATCCAATCTAGACCTCGGCTAAGAGACATGAATTTTCATTAATTACAACCTTGTCAGCAAAAGCATTATGGGAGCTGAATATGAAAATGCTAATGAGGAGAGCTCATTTGCATATTTTTCTTTGTTGGAATGTCATTAATTATTACGTTTTATGATGATGAATGCAGCTGTCGATGGTTGGCCCTCCATGCCTAATTAGCTATCAGAAAATCCTCCGATCAAAAAAATGGATAGGGATCCCAAACTTTACTTTTCATTTTGCCCCTTTTTCCCTTCTTCTCCATGTCACTCCATCCCTGTTTTTCACTAACTGCTTTTATTATCTCTTACACTTCCTTTCATGAATGCCACTGTATTCCCTCATTCTCCCTGCTTCAAAATCAGTCTTTTCTTTTGGCTTCATTTGCTCTTACTTTTATGTCTTTCTTGTTCCTCAACCACATTAACCTTTATCTCCACGTCGTTCATTTTTTCCAGTCGCTTTGTATTTGTTAACGAGGGAGGTCCGTTTTTCAGATGTCATTTTGCTTGCCTTCACCTAGAACAGCTCAAAACTTCTTTTTTTTTTCTAATCGTGAGAGTGTTTGATTCCTGGCTCTTTTCGATCTAGTCCTTTAATTGTTGACCTTTGACCTCTACCCTGCTATTATACTGAATTTCTTTAGCTCTAGTCCGTTAGGGGTAGCTTCCAAACCTAAACCCTCTACCTTTACTCTAGCCACTATACCTTTACCCCCTAAAGAAAAAGATAACCTTCATTATAATTTGCTCTATTTTCTTTTCAGATCTAGCCCAATTCATTCAGTGTTTTACCTTTGTTCATGTCTCCCTTACTGTTTAGCTTCAGTCCAGACACATGCAGTACATAAGTGCCTTAGTCATTTTACTGTATTAGTTTTATATCTGCAAAGGTTTCATGACAGTTTTGAGTGCTTGAAAAGAAAGAATCAGGACATCTATGTGGTTCATGAAGACGTTTAATCTCTTATCCATGGGGCTTCTTCAGTTCAAAACTGAATCTGAAGGCCAGTGTCCTTCAGTTCAAGACTGAAGAAGCATCTTGGATGAGACATGAGACTTGGATGAGAACTGTCTTTACGAACCAAAAAGGAGTAGTGCTACATTTATCTAACTATAATAATGTGACCTGATCTCCTGTCGCCCCATATACTTATTCTCTGGTTCCTTTTCCCCTTTTTTCTTTCAGATTCTTTAACCTAACATTATATTGACCCACCATCTGGGGGCAATGGTGGCTATAGCTCAGGAGACGGAACAGGTTGCCCATTAATCAGAAGGTCAGTGGTTTGATCCCTGGCTCTCCCGGTTTGCATGCCCAAGTGTCCTTTTCCAAGATATAGAACAGTAATTGCCCTTGATGCATTCATCAATGTGTGTGCATGATAAATATCTGTGCACTGTATCGATGTGTGTGCTGTGTGAATGTGGCTAGTCATGTAACAATGATTTCAGTGGTCAGGAAGGCTAGAAAAGCTCTACATTATATCAAGTCCAGTTACCATTCCTTGTGGGTTACACCCATTTGAACTATTTTACTGATCACTCAGCTGTAGCACCTTGTCCTTGTAGAATTAATTAGCTCAAATTTTTAGCTTCAGGTGTACCTTGTGTTTGATCTGCAAACTCATTCCTCATTCTGTAGTTCTAAGAGTGAAACTTGCTACTTTTAATTAAAAGCATGCAAGTCTGTGATGCACTAATCAACTTGAGCAAGTGTTAACCAAGTGCTAACTAGTAGGATTCTATCAACTTTTGATGAAAACTTGCAACTAATGAGATGTATTAACAGTGAAACAGCTGATGTGATTATCTCTTTATTATCTATCTGGTGTGAACTGTGAGGATCAGTTTCTGATGAGAAATAACTGCCTTTGTTCAGGTCTGTCTTAAATAACCAAGTTCAATACATGGAGAATCAGCAGTCCACAGGCTGGTGACTTCCAATATGGCAGGCAGAAGGTGCGTCATCTCACCTGAAGACCCTGTGCTAATGTCCACGTCTCTCCTCACCTCTCTCTTTCTGTTGTTCCCTCCATCGCTCACTCTTTTGTCTAAAAACAGTAACACTGAAGACTTAACAAATCCCCCCCTCCAAAAAGCCACTAACGAACGCCCCCCCCTTTCCTGGCTTAATGAATGCCAGGCTTAATTAGAGCACCATGATGTCAGAGACATTAATTATCAGTTGGCTTCGTTTCAGAAAACACACACTGTCTCTTTTTCTGTCTCTCTCCCTGTCTGTCTCCGTCTTCGTTTTTCTCAGCATCTGTTTTTCTCTTTATTTCTGTTTTCCATTTTTAAACTGAGATTTCTCGACTCTAATCTTTAACCAACACTTGTTCGTTTAATGGAAGCGAATCCGCATGAATTCATTTCTGATTTACACCATTTTATAGTGCAGGTCTAAATCTCACACGCATGTCCGATTTGTGCATTCATGTTACGGAGCTCCATCTTTGGTGGTCTGGCATACATGATGATGTTAGTGATACGGAAGGACAGCTTACGAAGGTCATCGGATGAAGTGTCCAGTGCACATAGACATACAGGTGTAATTTAAGGAAGATTTAAGGTTGAAAAAGGCTGAAAACCCAATACCTGACATATTTTTTTTGCAACCTGATTCCACATCAATATAACTACTTACATTCATTTCACCTCTTGTCTCCACAGATGAGCTACATTAGGCTTAAAGACTCAGTAGCCTAAAGAAGTAGACTTTTTTTTAATGACTGGGCCTTTTGATATTAACCCTTTAAGACCTACCATAGAACCAAGTCTGCCAGAGCTTATATTATATTTTTACATGCTGTTGTAGTGCCATTTTTGGGAGCATTTCAAGTTGCTATACATCAATACAACCATTATAGCCCAGATTTTAATAATATGTCTGCATTAAGTGCATAGTAATTACATAAATTGCAAAAAAGTGCAATAAACTACAAAAAAATTGAAAATCGTTTTTGCTTTTTTAACATATATTTCTAGTTAGAGAAATTTAAGAGGCTTATCCCTCAAAACTGTAAATACAAAAAAGTTGCACAAAATAGTTTCCCACCACAGGAAATTTATTTTGAGTGTCTTCATAGTTTTATTTTTGAAATACACCAATTTTTATATACTGCAGGAAAAACGAAAATAAGTATTATAGTGCAAATTTGCAAAAAAGCAGCATGTGCATCAAAATAAACTATTTCCAGCAGTGCAATATGAGTCCTCAGCATCCCAGAAACGACACAGAAAGTCATAAAGTCAAAGATAACTTTTAAAAACACCAGTATAGGCTCATGAGGCCCTGATGGTAAAAAAACAACAACTACATTTCCACGAAAATGACGTCACTTCCGGTTTCGGGCAGGTAATGGCGGACATGCAAAAGTTCGCGCTGACGTCTATTCCAACGTAGGAAGTGTTATGAACAGCTCATCGGATCGGCAAAGCGTGTTTCTGGAATATTATGGTTTTGTTGCTGCAAGTGCTTTTTATGCAGTTTTTGCAAAGCTATATGTGGAAGGAAACCTTGACCTAGGACAAGCTGATGGCATAAGATGTAAGTACAACTCCTCCGGTTTCATATGTAAAAAAATTATTGCGCTAGCTTACGTGGTTGCAGTGCTACCGGGATTTAAAAATAGTTACGCAAAACAGAGCGTGCCCGCTCCGACCGGCTTTAAAGGGTTAAACATTCATTAAACATTCACCAGTATTTTATGTAAAAAAAATTAAAAAAACAAAAATGAAAGTGCCAATTTAAATATTGTGTGAAAGTCCGACTGTCGTATCCCCCCATCCGCTTTTCATTTTAGACTTCATTGGTGACACATAGTGCTAAAAATACCTTGTCGACGTGTTACTTTTATCCATCTATGCTAGAAGTTCGATTTCCTCTTTCCTCGCAACTCTTCTTTCCTGTGCAGGTGTTTCAGGTACTTGCTGGTCAGAGACTTCCTGCTCTCTTGCTTCCTTGCCTCTTTAAGTTACAAACATGTACACACATCCCCGTTCTAACGCATATCGTACAATACTGACTCTCCACATGTTTAGTTTTGTGCTTTATTATGTAGTAGTTAACTGAGTTGGTTTAAATTACTTTGCTGTATTCATTTTTTTCTATGTTGTTTCAGGCTCTGATGGGCATTTCCTTTATTTTAATGGCTTTTTGCTCAGCTGATCATAGCACATGTAGCTTCATCAGCTCCTCTTTGTACTTCAGACTTTCTTGTGATGTTCTCTCCATGTGAAAGTTCTGACTAGTAAGTAAGATTGTGAGTAAACTGTAATCACAACCAAAAGAGTGTGTGAGAACACTATAACACTTTATACACTCAAAGATTTTTAAAACACATAGCTCGCTCACATTCAGTTTATTATAGTGACCACTTATACTGACGTATTATGGTAACTTAGCATTAGTCTTTGTTAATTTGTATTCAATAGCCTATTCTTAGTAGGCATGCATTTAGGCCCTATTAAACACCCAAATACTATAATTAAATTTTAAAAAGTTATTCTAAAAGTTAAAAGAAAAATGAAAAATAAAGTTGTTATAAAGCATACTTTAACACAACTCTCACCAATTGTGTATAATACACATTATTCGTGATACCGAAGATTCAGACTCTAAAAAATATGGACATTTTCCTTTAAGGCTTGCAGTGTGCATGCAGCCCCTCGGATGATAAAATACAGTTCATCTTTGGCCTCTGGGAGCCACAGTTATAACTGAAGTGCTCTCTCTCGCTCACTCTCACTCTCACTCACACTCACAATAAACATACTGTTTAATGCTGCACATCTCTATCTCCCTCTCTCACCTCTCACACACAAACAAGCACTCTCCCTGAGCCACACACACACACACACACACACTGTAGCGTGGCTGGCCAGATGGGACTCTTCCACATGACCAAGCCGATCAATCAACACTGAAGGGCCCAGGTGCTACTACGCACCATTTCACAGTCTGTCACACACACACACACACACACACACACACACACACACACACACACACACACACACACACGAGTTGTACGCACACATAGCAGTAGAGACATGCAGAGATAAAGGACACACAAAATCCACGCACACTGAAAGGCAGGAAAAATCGCACACACACACACACACACACACACACACACACACACACACACACACACACACACACAGTGGAACATGAGTGACCTGAGCTTGGTCTCTTGGGGCCTCATCTGGATGGATGACAGAAGATGGAGAAGACAGACAAATGCATGGATGGACAGACAGATAAATACACGGACACAGATAGATTTTTTTTTCATATGTTTGGCAGTTTTGAAAACTTGATGGGTCATGATAAGGTTTTACATAATAACAAATATAATATGAAGAATTTTTCTCAACGATCCTTTCGTGTGTTCAGTATTCGGTATATGCTTTCCATAATGTGTCGAGACAGCAAACAAATGGTTACATAAAGTTACAATAAACCGGTTTAATAAATCAACAGAAATGAGCAATTTCTTATAACCCCCACCTGCCTGAAATTTAAGGGTTTAAGATTAGTTGCTGACCTGTAAAAGCTATGACAGAGGAATCAGTTGATATTTCTACGGCTCCATGTAGCGAGGAGTTCAAGGTGGATGGATTGGTCAAAGCATCAGAACAATATTAACACTTGTGTGTGTCAATATCTGCCAATGCAAACAACTTATTGTGTTGTTTACACTGAAGGACTTGTTAGGTAAAAATAATAAAGACACTTTTGTGACTATACTTTTTTATGACTTTTATTATAAGTTTAATGTAACTGTCATGCTCCTGGGTGGTCGGTGGTTCTTCCCTTGTTCATCTTTCTCTGTTCCCTTTTCAATTTTCTTTGCAGTTTTGTATTTATAGTTTGTTTTTCCTTCTGTGGATTTTGCACTTTTGAACTTTAGTTTCTGTTTATTAAGGTTGCCTGAAGTCCCACTCTATGCAGCACCAACTTATGAAAGGCACCACTCGTGGTGCGGATGAGGTGGTAGCAAGTTTTGTATTTACTTACTTTGGCTTGCCTTTTTCACCACCATGAGATCAAAATGCTAATTTGCCCAATACTATAGCTGATGCTTAACATGGGAGTCTGCTGGCATTCCCAAAGACGTATGTTACACCTTTATACTTGCTTAGCATTACCAGGTTAGCTCTGTTAGCACATTATCTGTCTCATTTAGCTCAAAGCTCCTCAGTACAGCCCTGCAGAGGGATCAGCTTTGTAGAGTCATTGCTGCTGGTTGAAGATATTCTAAAGATGCCTTACACGATAGTTTTGACCATGAAAATACGAATTTTACAACACTGGTGATGGGATTACTTTCGTTTTTGCACGCCATCAACCTCCAAATCAACATTTTCAACCACATAAATTTAGATTACTCTTGCAGCACGAAAAGTAACAGCCATAGAGGTCATATTATGGTGTTTATCACATTTGCTGTGATGTTTGGTTGCAACATGCAGTTTTTCTTGGGCACATGCTGACAAACTTATTGAACCACACAAATATGGCACAAATATGTCCCTAATACCAGGTACTCACAGTCTTTGTCTTTGTGAAATGAGTAAATTTTGGCAACAAATGAAGGTAGACATTAAGAGCTTAATTGCCAAGCTCGGCCACCACCTGCCTGTAAAATGTAATAGTATGGTCGTAGCAGTAATCGTACAGCGGGACTACCTTCTTTTCAAAATGTGACATTTAACTCTGACAGTTTTTTCAAAATATATACTCAACACAACCCCCCTCACATGATCAGGAACCCTGAAGTGCTGAACCGTTCCTTTCAGACTGTACATTTCACATTTTCCCCTCTCCACCCTCTCGCCTTGACGAGACCTATTATTACAATGTCAGATCTAATTACACAGACAATTTACATGTGATACACAGCCCCTTCAAAACAATAATATACTAAATACTCTGCAGTGGCTTACAGTGTGCGTCCGTGTTAATGCATTGAAGTCAGCGCAGCACTAATCAATTTATGATATCCTTTCAAAATACTCAAAGAATGAGACAGTGGATGCTCAGTTTCAATCAGTAGAGACAACAGAAAGAAAGTGATTGAGGGCAGAGCGGGAAACGAAGAATGCTACAAGAAAAATTGCCTCAATATTTCAGGGTAATGTGCAGCGAAAGTGAAGATTACCCATTTCTTATTAATCTTTCATCATCTTCTTCCTTCTGCCACTGAAGTCTTAGGTGCTTCTCAGAACCACATGATTAAAAAGTTTTCATATTTGTCTTACTGGTCAGGGACGTGTGGAAAATCACGTCCCACTTTATCATGAAAATCATGGTTTTTGTGATAAAAAAAACAAAACAAAACAACACGCTTCATAAAGCAAAACGCATGTTTTAGGGCAAAATCTTTAGTCTGTATTTAGTCTACAGAGCTGGTGTCATCATGTGACCTTATTTACACATAGGTCAAGTGATAAGCAGCAGTTCTACAACCCCAAACAGTGTCTGAGTTTTGTGACTTCAACCATTTGCACCACTATTCCTCCTTTCCTTTTTCCCCTCATTGTAATTGTTCTTCACATCCGATCGGTGTTTAACATTCTGAGCACAAAATCAAGACTAAGCACAGGGAGACTGGGGTGGAGGTGGGGGTCGGACCTTGGCACCACACCCATCTGAGGTAAAGGGGTCCCCTTGTCTACATATTTAAAAACAAAAAACAAAAAACATAAATACATATATACATATATTTAGACAAAGAAAGGGGCAAAAAGAACAAGTCACATCAAGTGAGAAACTGAGAATGAAATAAAAGAAAACAAGAGGCCTGCCAAATTTAGACGAGAAACAGAGTGACTAAAGGAATATGAACGAGAGGAGAGAGACAGATATGTATTTCTATATAAAGTGTCCAGATGTGACCTCCTCAGAGGGGGTCCAGCCTCATGGCTCAACACTCATTAATAAGGTCACACAGAGGTGAGACAGACGGCTGACTCACTGCATTTCAACAAAAACAGCACGAGGAGGAGGAGGGAGCCAAGTTCACCAGGTTTATAAACAACTTTTTATATACAGCTTTGCTTAATGCTGCAGAATGCTGCATTTTTTAGAAGTTACAGTACAGGAAAGTGATTTGGATGCAAACCCAATCTGGGAAACAGAAGAGCAGCAAACATTTTGCTAGGTTTATCCCTTTGTCAAATTGTCTTTTTCAGTAAAATTTATTGTAATAAATAATAAGTTTAAAATTAGCATTTGCATTGCAAATGCTGATGTGCACCACTTGAGATTTTTTATCTTCTTAGGGATTTGAAGTTGCTCTTTCTCCTATCTGTGGTTTCATACCTAAAGATATGCCTGAAATAAGGCCAAATGCACTGATACAATATTTCAATTGGGTGTCAGTTCAATCCTGAACAGTGAGAGCTGACATACAAAGGAGGAAGTATTTTTGTTCCCCATATGTTTGCAGAAGTGAATTGACACAAGTGAAAAGCTCCAATAAGATGATGGGTTTTCTCTCTCTGTGATGTTTTACTTTGACTCTTGTTATGGTAGAATGTTGGCTCGAGTCAACACTTGTTGGGAAGCTTTTATTGCATTTACTGTAACATAACTTGTTGTCATCAGCTTGACTCAAAAAGAATGGATCCTAATTTCACAGTGAGGAAAACTGCTAATTAATTTAACAATGATACTGGATTGATTCTTAGTGTCAGCAGATATTGGAAAAGGTTGGATTGATCCAAAACATCTTTTATCTTCCCTGACCATGTAAGTCTTCTTTCATCTATCTGGCTGCCCCTTGCAACCAGAAACTTAGAAAAACATGAGGGTGAAGCCTCTGTGGCAACAGGTAGAGCTGTGGGATCATCTCAGTCACCCTTTAAGAGTCACACTCTAATATTGAGAACCCAGTAAGTTGACTCTGTGGATTTTGCGTTTTTAGTGGAAAAATCCATTCCTAATTGATTCAAGTGACTTGTTCAGTCTCAGCTGACTTTCTCCAACCTTATAAACAGAACATTTGCGTTATGACCAAAGCTAGTTACCACTAAGTAATACTGGGCTGTGAGTTCAGTTTTATGATTGGTAGTATGCAAACTGTCATGGCCACTGATCAATACGTACCATTACCACAGAGAGCCGAGGAAAGCCTGCAACGACAGTACTGTAAGATGGTGAAAAGTGTACTCTAAGCCCCCAAACTGGGGCATCACACCTCTATGATGTCATACAGATCAAATAATAGAAAAAAAAACTGTCTGGAACTTGGAACTGAGCATTTCAAGTAGTCTGAAGTCTTTCACAGGACTCACGGGACTAATAATGGAATTTGGAAATGTGTAATGTGGATATTCACTTTTGTAAAAGTATGTGACAGAAGTATATGACTGAAAATAACTAATACATCCACTTTAATGAATTATTACTGTTCTGACAAAGGCTAATATGACAGACAAGATTATCCTCTTCAACATGATTAGGCACTGAACTTTGAGTAATTTCAGAGATGATCATACACAACAAACTCTTTTGCTTTACCCCCAAAACTGCAAACATGACCAGAGGAATTATTGGAGAACATATCCATACATGACAGCATAAAAGCAGGAAAAGTGAAAATTAAGCTACATCAGATTGTTTGTTTCTAAAAGAACAGAATGTGCTTACAAGCTGAAACCACTGAGATCCTCATTTACTATGTAGGTGACAGTTACAGTGCGTCGGTCTGTGTGTGTGTGTGTGTGTGTGTGTGTGTGTGTGTGTGTGCAGATTTTGGGAAGGGGGGGTTGGTTGGTTGGTGCACCTGCTCTGCCACAGCAGCTACACACAGGTATTCAGACAGGCGCATATTTTGTGTTACCACATACACACACTTACATGCATGAAAGTGAGAATCGCTCACACAATACCTCTAAGTTCCACACACACAGTTTAAAAACACACATTCACACATGTATTAATACACACACACTCACACACTACACATTAAAACATTCAGACAAGTGCAAGGTTACATTCAATCACACACACATCTACACATACATATAAAGATAAAAGCAGTATCACACACTCAGGTACAGACCTAACAGTACGACAAGGTGAACTTGAACATACACATCAAAACGCACACAAGTACAAGCACGCAGTCATTCGATCGCACAAAGAACACAGCAACGTTCAGACCTCTGCGTTTAACCACATTAAAGCACACACACACACACACACACACACACACACACACACACAAAAGCTGACATCACACACTGAGATACTGACAGGGTAAACCCGCCAACTCACACATACCATCGAAACACACACAACCGCAAACCTACAAAAACACACAGTTACATAAAAAAACAACATCACAAATTCACACACACAATAGGCATAAAACCACACACGTTAAAATTTGTGCACATATGTAAGTAAAGGTCCACATTTACACACACACACCATCTTATTCTGATTGCTAGATCACTCTGTTCGTGTGCGTGTGTGTGTGTGTGTGTGTGTGTGTGTGTGTGTGTGTGTGTGTGTGTGTGTGTGTGTGTGTGTGTGTGGGGTAGCAGATTAATCTAGCAGGTCAGTCCTGTTTTTTGGTAACACTACCGTTATCGCACAGTGTTGCCTTGAAGCAACAAACCAAATCTGTTTGGGGGGGGGGGGGGGGGGGGGGGGGGGGGGGGGGGGGTTTAAGAAAGAACAGACAAGGTTAGAGAGGGAGAGAAGTGCGGTGGGGGTGGGGGGTGCAGGGTCAACATGTTCAGGTTTGGTTCATTAAACTCTGAAGTGTTTCTTTCTTCTTTAGAGTCTTGAACCTGAAGGTGACCTAAATGGGCTGCAGTCGCTCACCATTGAAGCTCACAATCATGTTTATGGTATAAATGAAATATTTAGGGGTTGTTTTGCTGGTGCAAAGCTGCGCCATAAATTGCCTTGTTGTGAATCGTGTGACGTTTGATCATGAGCACTTTTTTGCTGTGAATGAACTTCGCTCAAACAAACTGTAGTGTGATGGACACTTCACCCTGGCGACATGTGCACAACCAAATGGAGGCAATGCGAAGCTCTGTCACAGTCCGCAGCTACTTTTAAGATTCTTTTAAATTTATAAGTTTAGCAGCTAACTGATTACACAGGGTACATTTGGATTGATCAGTTACATCTTTAAGATGCTTTTTTTCAAATTTCTAATTACAACATGGCTCTTTTTCCTCTATTGATTGAACTGAATACTAGATGACAGTTTATTATACTTATAGTAGCTTTCAAACAGTACAATTGATTGTTTAAACTCATCTAGGCTTTGTCAGGTTTATGTTAAATGAGCAGCAGAAAGCATTTTCATATATGGCACAATAACCGCTACCTTCCAACCAGTTGATGAGAACATTCTCAATGCGGCTAGTAAATGCTGTAAAACAAGCAAAGCAAAATATCACCCGCCATAGCAGCTGCAAAGCAACAACAGATTGACCTAAAAAGCCTCAACAACCCCCTAACCATACCAAAGCAAGCAGTTAGTAACTGTCTAGCAACAGCCAAGCAACCACAAGCCAACTAAACAGAAACACCTTGGCCCCAATCCATCGTAAAGATACATTTGCAGATGTTCCTGAGAACTGGTTACCAGATTGTTGAGCTTCTCCTCTAATTCATCCTGTTTTTTGTCTTCTCATGATGCTAAAACATTGATTTTATGACATCCAAACATGAGTCTTATCCCTCAGTTATTATTGACTCACATCCATAGGTGAGGGTAAAGATCAACCAGTAATTCGACACAGGCTCATCTCTGAAGGCAAGAGATCGATACAGCATTCGTATCAGTGCCAACGTTTCACTGATCTACTTGTCAATTTCCTGCTCCTTCATTTCCCAGTGTTAATATGACCCAAGGTTTGTGAACTCCTGCCCAACCCAGAGCAGGAAATCCACGTTTTCCAATCAGAACCGTGGCCTCAGAGTTGGAGTTGCTAATTCTCATCCAGGCTGAGAAACAGCATCATTGATATCTTAGTATTGGTACTGAAGACTGCAATATCCATCAAGACACACACAGAGAGAAAAGCTAACACAAACATCAAACACAATCAAATTTTACAAGACCAGTTGACTGAGAAATGGTTCTGTTAAAGGTAGAAAGCAAAGAGGGAGTTTTCTAGAAAACTCTTAGCAATGATAGAACTGTGTGTGCTCCATATCCCCTGCTGTCTCGGTCTCTTAGCATTATCATTATCAAAGTAAATTGCAGCTCCTGTGCGCCCGATGAAATACAATATTTCCATTTCTGACTCTGCATTGTCTGCTCGCTCTCTGCGTCTGCAGATACATAAAATAATCACAACACTGTCACAACACATCGCACTCACAATGGATCATTCCAACATGAGGCCCACGACTCTCAAGTTTTCCATTTCGTTTGCCTTGTTGGTGCATTCGACACCCAGGTTCGGATAATTCTATAAGATAATAAAAATGTTTTTTACACTTTTGCTTCAGCTGATTTAATTAATAACCTCCCCTTTGTGAACTTTGCTTTTAAACACTTGTGCGTGCATATATTAAAACTTTAACACGAGTCCTCAAGAGGCTTAGGCAAGTTTAAACTCCACCTAATGACATGAACAAAATTAATAAAATGTTTGTCATCATTTTTAATTAACCACCACTCACGCATCTGTCTAAAATCCATTAACCACTTGAAACCAGACTGCCATGCCCTCTAAAATTATAACATTTATAAATCGGTTAAAAAAATATCAAAAGGGGCTCTTTTTTTTTCTTTTACAAGTTTAATTTCAGCACTTTAGTTCCACTGCGATGTTTAAACAATAGGTTCAGGGAAGATCTTTTCCTGTTTTTTATATGATTGTACCCTTGTGCACAATGTCAGACTCATGAAAATATAGATGTCCCAGTTTAGTGTGAAAGAACTTAACTGAGCTAACAAAGCTCTAGGCTCAACACTAGTCACCGTTGAGTACAAGCCAAGCCTTACTGCAGAACATCAAGCTGGACCTCACTAATGCTTTTGTGGGTAAACGGGAGCAAATTCTGACATGATGCAGAAACCATGAAATTCAACGTGTGGAGGCTGCTAGAGCACCACATTACTGCCACCTGTTTTGGGCACATATGGCCATTAAAGTAATCAACACACTTTTGTTGGTTAAGTGTCCTTATACCTTTGCTCATAAAATGTGAAAACAGGTATGGTCAGTCCCATAAATTCCCATTTTAAAATGCTCAACTTTACAGTATAAATAAATGACCATCTATCCATTTTCTTCCAATTATCCAGTTCAGGGTCACCGTGGGGCCTGGAGCTTATGCCACCCATCACTTGGCAAGCGGCAGGGCACACCCTAGACAGGTTGCCAGTTTATCGCAGGACGAATACTTAAGTCACTTTTCTACTAGTACCTACTTGACTCATTTTGACTCGACTCCTCTCAGGTTTAAGGGACTTCCATTAAGTGGCAGTACCTGGTACCCGGTACTTGTTTAGGACCTAGTCAGCCAGATTTCCAACTGAGCTAGGGAGTGACATCATTTGATGAGTCATATGAGCAACTCTTCCACAAGAATCAGACCTGGCTTTTTTAAAAATCGAGGTGCATATAAATTATGTCATTGGACTCTCAGGTGGCGTTACAAGAGCAATCCCACCCACTTCATGTGGCACTTATTTAAAAAAAAGAAAAACAACCAAAACCAAGTATCAAGTCAGTTGTGGTAACCACTACACCACTGTTCCACCCTACAGATTAACAGCTTGCTCCAAATAAGTTTTAGTGTCACCAGCCAATTTACCCCCTTCTTAAGAAATGTGGTCAGAGTTTTTGTTGTGCAGCATTTTAGTGTAATTGTCTGACAAATATTTGGTTTGTTATTGGTTAACTGCAGTAAGAGACCAGAGGTGAGTGTACTTGTTTTGATAAGTGAAATTCTAGTATTTGATTTCTATGTACCCTGCTAATCAAGCTTACTGATCTACCTAAGCTAATCTCACCCTTCTTGTCTAAATATGGTCACAGCTCCAAAATGCACAAACCAATTTGAGACATCATGGTAGCTATGCCCATCTTTTATGTGTAGCCAAAGAAATATAGGAGAAAAATGCACAAACAGCACATTTTTTTTAACTCTGTCACTTCGAGTGGAAGGTTTAAGATTCAGTGCATCACAAGTGTGAGCTCACTCAAAACTAATGAGAAGAAGCACAAGAGACAGAGTGGCAGAAAAAGGCAGGTAGAGTCAGATAGCTGAGAGCTAACATCTTCCATTTTTGATGCATCCAGTCAAAGGTAATTAAGCTCTGTTTAGTGTGTGTGTGCATGTGTGTGTGTAAGTACATCTGCACGTGTGTGTTTCAGTGATTATATGCCTGTGTGACTGTGTGAGAGGAAGAGAGAGAGAGGGAGAGAGGCAGATTATCTGTGTCAGTGGCCATTTGCTCACAACTGGCGCCACATCGAAGAGAGCCAGAGGCAGAGAGCATCATGGGTAAATGAGCACACACTGCCTGGCGTTTTTCCACACAGCGGGCCAAGAGAGGAAAGAGAGAGAGAAATTGCATGCCAGATGACCTGTCTCCTCCAGTGTACGCTAGTGTTTCACTAATTCTCCGCAGACACACGCGCACACAGTCAGGACCCGACAAAGCTGTGAATCTAAAGCTGATGGCTAGAAAAAAATGAATTTCAAAAATAAATAAATAAAAACAAATGCATGTACCCATGCACACACATTTAGCTTGCACCATACCTGTTACCCTGGAGTTGGTGTACGGAGGTGAGAGGCTGTCATGTGACGTCATGTACTGAGACCCATCGGCATAACTCTGAGGAGGGAGACAGGACATCTAGTTAGCAATGCAAACAGCATCATCTGTAGCATTACAAGTAGAAATAGTAGTCTTTGAAGTTGTAGAGACAACACTGGATGACTGACACTTTTACATTTTCCAGTGTACATGGTGTATACAGCAGCGTATAGTTCAAAATGTTTGGAAATATGTATGAAAACTAAATGTGAAGCTGTAAGTTTAACAACGTGTGATGGAGCTGCTTGTAGGCAGGTTATCTGTCTAAGTTTGACCACAGCAAGCGTAGAAATTAGCACTCTTAGCAGGAACATGACATGCTCCATTTCCTTAAATGTTGAATACTTGATGAAAAACACAACAGCAATGACAGGAAGCAAAGCTAAAGACGTGTAACACAGGTCTCCTGCCAATTCTAAACACAGGAAGTAGAAATTTGTGCAAACTGGTAGTAGTGAAGACAGGCTGAAGACAGTTACAGGCTGAATCTGCTGCTGAGATGCTCTTGATGGAACTTCATAAAAAGCTTCAGCCTCTTCTGTACCTATCTGTATATTGATATTCAGTATATTTACTTCTTGGCAGATAAAATAAGTAGCTGGTAAAATGGTGGAAAGAGTTAAAAGAGAAAATACTGGATTTCTTCAGATGGTGACACAGGACAAACGGTTATCATAAAATCTATGATAAACAATTATTAAATGTGAATGTAATGTAATGAATGTAATATTCACAGCTTGGTACTGTTTCTATGCCCTGCTGCTATTGTACAACAGTTTAGTTCATCTCTGAGGTCAAAGTCATCAGTGATGATGAACCCAACCTTAAAAGTAAAAAGTTTAAAAAATAAGAAAATAGTTTTTGATGTGTGCAAGTTAGAATTTTTGTATTTTCTTCATTCCCCGATTGCCACGTTTAGGGAGAGTAACTTTAAAAAAATACTTATTCTGATTGTACGGTGTTGCGTTTAGGATTATGGATGTGGTCACTAACAATGACTTAGGCCTCAGATGGATAGCTCCGATCCTCTTTAGTACACATTGCCTGCTTGCCTTACTACAATATACTCTCAGTTTTAATCGAAAGCTTATAAAAACATAGAAGAATCATGTCGAAGACTGGGATATACAATAGTCCCTCGTTTATCGTGGGAGTTACGTTCTAAAAATAACCCGCAACAGGTGAAATCGGTGAAGTAGCCAACTTTACAATCATTATAGATGTTTTAAGGCTGTAAAACCCCTCATAACACACTTTATACACTTTTCTCAGACAGGCATGAACATTTTAACACTTTTCTCTCTTGCTTAAACACTCTCACAGTTCAAACCTAAGAAAAATAAGTCCAGTATTATAGAATGAAACCAAAGGCACCCGCTGTTGCCTTTCACCATGCAAAACGTTTTGTCGATGGTTGTGTTCGTTGGGGAGAAAATTTACAAACATACAGTACAGCACTTCAGTGTCACAGTGTTAGCAATCGAAGCATGCAAAATTGCACAAAGAAAAATCTGCGAAACAGCGAGGCCGAGAAAGGTGAACCGTGTTATAGCGAGGGACCACTGTATTACTAAGTGAGCATTTGTTTGTGTAGCCAGTGTGTTGAATGTGAAAGAGATGGGCAGGTGCAAAGTAAGTGACAGGGGTTAGATTGTCGAGGCCGGACGACTGCTGCCATCAGCTGTGATGAACTGTGGTTCAAAGAGGGGCACACAATGAACCAGGGCCTGGGTGCTGAGGGATACCATAATAGACCCATTTCTGTAATATACTCACATATCTATATTATTGCTAATATATATTGTAATATATCTATATCACTAAGCACGTCTGGATGGATGCAAACTGCATTTCGTTGCCCTGCACCTGTGCATGTGCAATGACAATAAAGTTGAATTCTATTCTATTCTATTCTATGTGCACTAAGAAGTCTGATCCACCAAAGCTACAATTCACAGCTTACAGGACCTGGAGGACTCTCATAAGATGCTGTAACTCTTTAGGCTTAAGAAGAAAAATGGCGCCAGGAAGTTTGAACCCAGAGCCTTTTTAGTGTGTCGTTGCTAATATACAATTATCACTTTGGAACTAGAATGTACCTTTTTGGCTCGTTTAAACAGTCAAATACCTTAATTTGAAAATGAAAGGCACATATGTGATCAACAGTTCAAACACTGTTGTTGTTTGGTGCTTAAGATCCAAGACACTACTGTACAAGTGGCTGAGAGTTCCAGCACTTCAAGGTATTGATGGCCATTAAAAATGTCTGTTTGAAAAACAGGAACAATTTTAAGGGGACAAAAAAAGTGAAAAGGTCCCTGCCAACAGGTTGTTTCAAGACACGTCCAGTGCATTAATCATGAAATGATGAATGTTATGAATGAAGGCAAACACATCAGCTTTAGTAATCATTATTAGCGGTTATTATAATTTGTTACCTTGGAAGAACGACTTCCACTCGCCCATGATGCTGCACCTGTCCTCTCCTCCATATCTGTGAGACAGGGAGAGAATGATGGTTATTTTTTTAAATGACCAAAGAAAACACACAACACACAGTACTGAGAGTACAAAATTCAGTGTCCAAAAATTATGTGTTAATCAGCTAGGAAGAAGCAGATAGATGAAAAAATACTGAAAAAATGAAATAATAACAAGTTAAAAGAAACACTTTTCAGCGCTTCATTGTACATGATGTTCTAAAACACACAGTCGTTTCGTTTATACTTGACATATTAAATATCTGCAGTCCTTAGTTTTGCATTTTAATCACTCACAATATCAATCAATATCTTTCAGCACTTTTATATTACAATTGTAATGTGTCTATAATCAACCACAGCAGCGTAAATCATTATATCACCATTCCCCAAGTCATTAAACGTTATTGATTATGATTGCAGAGCCTTTAATGTGTCTCAGGAAAGTTTAATGGTCCTTTAAGCCTTCTGCGGACCACTAATATCTAACAAACTGGATTAGGAAGTTATATTTTACAAAAGCTCAGAGTGTTGACTGAGGGGTCACAGGTAACCTATGAATGGCACCAGGTTCTGTAGGGTCATGATGAATTCTTATTCCAAAGGTTGACCACATGGCACACTGCAATCATCCTCTATGGACATTGTATGTTTATTCCTATTAACAGACTAGCTTTAGTTTAGTCAAAGTTAACCAGACCTTTACTATAGAGCTGTGACGCTTACAAGGCTAACATCCAAGGGCATAATTTGACGATTTGTTGGTGAAAACAAAGGTCAAGAGACATCAACATCAACAGAGAGAGGAAGAAAGGAAGGGATACATGACAGGTAGACCGGTGCATTCAGGTCGCATAAAATGTGCAAATGCTGCTCTCTCACACACACACACACGCACACACACACACACACACACACACACACACACACACACACACACACACACACACACACACAGCCGTCTCATGCATTGTAATGCACAAATCTCTCTTCAATAGGCTCTTCATTGTGTCAGTGTGTGTATAGTGAGCAGCTTACATTCATTGTCGAGTCATTTGGAATGTCAGCTTATCTGTGTGTGTGTGTGTGTGTGTGTGTGTGTGTGTGTGTGTGTGTGTGTGTGTGTGTGTGTGTGTGTGTGTGATTTAGCACAACAGAAATAAACTGGTTCAGTTACAGAAAGCCTTTTGGAATTAAGCCAAACGTCCCCACCTTGACTAAGGTACCTTTGGGCTATGACTTTGTATAACAGATTGGAACAGACCAGAATATAATAGAGAATAAAACTTACGACAGTTTGGAGAAATGACAAAGAAAACACTTGATGGCAAGCTGGATTGAGCGATTGGCTTTTGAAAAGCAGTAACACATATTCAATAATGAGTTGGTCTGAGGGAGTGTGTTTGATGACCAGGTGGATATTTTCAACAAACACCTGATGAACACTCGATTTTATTAACACATACATGGAAAACGGATAAGACACTATATTTGTACAAATGCAGTTTGTCATCAATTCATGAAAATTTAGGGAACTTGTTATAATTAGGTGAATTTGGGCAAACTACAGGGTGGGCCATTTATATGGATACACCGTAATAAAATGGGAATGGTTGGTGATATTAAAGTCCGGTTTGTGGCACATTAGTATATGTGAGGGGGCAAACTCCTCAAGATGGGTGGTGACCATGGTGGCCATTTAGAAGTCGGCCATCTTGGATACAACTTTTGTTTCAATAGGAAGAGGGCCATGTGACACATCAAACTTATTGGTAATGTCACAAGAAAAACAATGGTGTGCTTGGTTTCAACGTAACTTTATTCTTTCATGAGTTATTTACAAGTTTCTGACCACTTATAAAATGTGTTCAATGTGCTGCCCATTGTGTTGGATTGTCAATGCAACCCTCTTCTCCCACTCTTCACACACTGATAGCAACACCGCAGGAGAAATGCCAGCACAGGCATCCAGTATCCGTAGTTTCAGGTGCTGCACATCTCGTATCTTCACACCATAGACAATTGCCTTCAGATGACCCCAAAGATAAAAGTCTAAGGGGGTCAGATCGGGAGACCTTGGGGGCCATTCAACTGGCCCACGACGACCAATCCACTTTCCAGGAAACTGTTCATCTAGGAATGCTCGGACCTGGCACCCATAATGTGGTGGTGCACCATCTTGCTGGAAAAACTCAGGGAACGTGCCAGCTTCAGTGCATAAAGAGGGAAACACATCATCATGTAGCAATTTCAAATATCCAGTGGCCTTGAGGTTTCCATTGATGAAGAATGGACCCACTATCGTTGTACCCCATATACCACACCAAACCATCACTTTTGTTGTTCCAACAGTCTTGGAGGGATCCATCCAATGTGGGTTAGTGTCAGACCAATAGCGGTGGTTTTGTTTGTTAACTTCACCATTCACATAAAAGTTTGCCTCATCACTGAACAAAATCTTCTGCGTGAACTGAGGGTCCTGTTCCAATTTTTGTTTTGCCCATTCTGCAAATTCTGTGCGCCGATCTGGGTCATCCTCGTTGAGATGCTGCAGTAGCTGGAGTTTGTAAGGGTGCCATTTGTGAGTAGCTAATATCTGCCGAAGGGATGTTCGACTAATGCCACTCTCCAGTGACATGCGGCGAGTGCTACGCTGTGGGCTCTTGCTGAATGAAGCTAGGACAGCCACTGATGTTTCTTCATTAGTGACAGTTTTCTTGCGTCCACATTTTGGCAAATCCAACACTGAACCAGTTTCACGAAACTTAGCAAGCAGTTTGCTAACTGTAGCATGGGAGATGGGTGGTCTCGTAGGGTGTCTTGCATTGAAATCTGCTGCAATGACCCGGTTACTGCGTTCACCAGATATCAACACAATTTCGATCCGCTCCTCACGTGTTAACCTCTTCGACATGTCAATGGCTGTGAACAAAGAGAAACTTGTAAATAACTCATGAAAGAATAAAGTTACGTTGAAACCAAGCACACCATTGTTTTTCTTGTGACATTACCAATAAGTTTGATGTGTCACATGGCCCTCTTCCTATTGAAAAAACAAAAGTTGTATCCAAGATGGCCGACTTCTAAATGGCCACCATGGTCACCACCCATCTTGAGGAGTTTGCCCCCTCACATATACTAATGTGCCACAAACAGGACTTTAATATCACCAACCATTCCCATTTTATTACGGTGTATCCATATAAATGGCCCACCCTGTACATTTGGAGCTTAATGGCTTTAGGAAAACCAGTTTAACAATTAGATATAGAGAACAAGTATTAGATCAGAAGGTTTTTTAAGCACATGCTGGATTTAAGGTAATTAAGGTAAAAGATTACATTTAGGGAACTTACATTCCGTCAGATTTAGGATGGATTCAGGGAACACATCTGCAAATTTAGACAGTTTATATTTTATCACTCAGACTGACAGATAATACATTTGTTTGACCAGATTGTGGGAATTGAGACGTGAACCGATGTAATTAGGAGACACGCAACTTGCCTGGAATAAGGGGAACACACACTTGATCAGACAAGCAATGTCTAACTATGAAGAACTCAAAAGGAGGTATAAAGATGTGGTCTTAATGCACAAATAAGATTTTGCAATTAACTTTAGAAAACTGGAGGTCCTTGGCTTTGACGTCTTGAGGTAAAGTTTTTGAGTTGTAAAAACAAGAAGTGTAAATATTCTGTTATTAGAAATATGTCTATCATCGTTATTGAGATTTATATTAAAAGGGAAGCTAGTGAAATATTAACTTGTGGAGAAGGGATGAGATTAAACTAAGCGTCCACTTCTTCTCACGCCTTTTCAATATGTATACTGATTCAGAATTAGTGAAATGATATTTGAGTGTTTTTTTTCTCATTTTCTTCTTCCTAAATGACTTTCTGTTTATTTGAAGAACATAACTTAAACATGGTTGGTGTGGTAGAATGGATAAGCAGATTTGGGAACTTAATTAAGGAATTTTAGTAATTTTGTACCCATAAGGGGAACAAACACTGCATTATTAATCATTAACTAGCATGATTTGGAGGTGTAGCTCTGTAGTATAGCGGTTAATACTTTAGTTTAATGTAAAAGAGCTCCAGTTCGAGATTGGGAGAAGCCATAATCCCCTGGGAGATGCTGTCAAGAAGCTGAGTAGTTTGATCTGATGAATATATAGTGATTCAGTTGGATTCTTTACCTGAAATAAAGAAAAAGCTAAAGTGGCTTTATATTACATGTCCTGGTAAACAGTTGTTTTCAGGTAACCAGAAATATGATTCTTTATATGTTTTATTTCTTTGGTAATGCATATTTCTGTCCAGCAAATAAGGTGCAGTTTGAAAAAGGGAATGAGAAGAAGGAAAAAAGAAATTAAAAGTGAAGAAAGACTGCCGGTCCTGATGAGGTAGAAATGGTGAAGATGGGGGAAAAAAAGAGGAAGAGGAGTACAGCAATTAAAGAATGCATCTCTGCTCATTGAAAACTACAAAGAAGGGAAGATTGGATGAGAGGGAGGCGAGGAAAAAGAGGAGAAAAAATACAAGTTGGGTGTGCAGAAGTTGAAAGATGTGGCGAAGGAAGAGAGAAGGAGGAGAGAAGGAGGAGAGAAGGAGGCGTCCATGTGTCCTGCACCTGATAAGGCTCCGATTGAGGGCTATAAATTACACAAGAGAGAGGGAGAGAATTTACACACAAGCAGGGAAACACACACTGAAAAGCACAGAAACATACAGCTCTAACCCTCCATTTCTCCCTCTCTCACACACACGCACACACAGTGCAGGTTATCTATCATCAGTTAATGAACTTAGACTGACAGACAGCTCCATGTCTCTCACACTGATCCTATTAAGACCTGCCTGACACAAAACAGACTCCTATTAATACAGTTACCCTATGTGTGTGTGTATATGAGTGTGAATGTGTGTGTGTATGAGTGTATATGAGTGTGAGTGTGTGTGTGTGATTACTGAGGACAAAAACAGCCCTGTGCCCAAGTACTACCATTGAGCCAGTCTTTGTATTCCATGTGAGTGTTGTTTTTGTTTTCTAATTTTTTTTTTGGCAGTAAAATACAGTTAACCTGGTCACTAGAGAACCATGTAGGGTTAGGGTTTGGTTTTGGTTAGTGTTCAGCATTGACTAGTTGGATAGTTTGGAAAGACCGTAATACTATATTTATAATGTAAAATCGTGCTAATTTGTCTATATTGGATGTGCCTGAAAGAAAACCCAATCAAAATCAAACCTATATGACCATCACTGACCTAGTGGATGTTAATATGCTAATTTAAAAGGGCTGATTTTCAGCTTTCAGTCTCCATTAAAGCAAAATCCTTCAACTTAGAGACAACTAGCTCAAATCCCAGCTTATTTTCTTGAAGCTACAATTTAAGGATGTCACCAAAATCAGTCCCATACACACAATTGAAAGGCAAAAGTTTTGCTGTATTAAAAATCATAATGGCAACCAACACACAACCAAAGCAATCTCAAGGAGGGTTTTTTTTGTTGTTGTTGCAGTAACCTCTTTGGAAATAATTTCACCCAGCAATCTTCAGCAACCATTCAGTAATTGGTTGCAGAATAGACATTTTTCCCTCGTGGCAACTGGTTGCAAACATCTCTCTAGACCTGTGTAAATGATGCCTTAGATTAGACCCCACATCAGTGCTTCCCAGAGTTTAAGTAACAGACACAACTCAACATCAGATGCTCAGGCTGCATAAACCAGACGTTAATAGCTAAATTGTTGCAAATAATTTTTAAGAAGGCCAGTAAGAGAGTGAAAAGCATAATTCCTTGGACTTAAAAATTAAAAGCATTTGAATGAATATGTCTGGGTTAACTGTATTAGCCACTTTCAGGGAGAAACTTTTGAAATAACTGACCAATTCTACTCTGTGGCACATAGCTTTAAAGGTTTCAGTTTCCTGGCACACACAGAGGAAATGCACCACGAACAAACGTGTTATATATGTAATGATGTAATGGCATGAAGACTCACGCAGATACACACACACACACACACACACACACACGCACGTGTTGATTAAGGTAATAAATGGCCTCTGATTGACAGAAATGAGGACAGTGGTCGTGCTGTGAGAAAATCAAGCGTATGGGTGTGCACCTGTGTGAGCTCTGTAGGCTCACTGTTCTCATCTGGTCTCCAACCAAACTCTATAATTAACTATAGGCCTTCCCCAGCCCCAATATACAAATGTCAAACAGTGTGTGGTGATCAGAAACAGAACTATTGACACATTTATTAATTTAATAAAACGTGCACGCTCAAAGACTCAAATAATCCTAAAATGATCTTTAAAAAGATAACTGTTTTATTTTTGTTATGAATGAAAATCATTACCTGGTGTCGATTCAACAACAACAACGTAGAACAAGGTAACGGAAAATCATTTGTTCCCAGAGAAGATTTAAAGAAAATAAAAAGCTGATTGGCAGTTTTGTGATCATCATATTCACTGGAGATACTCTTAAGACTCTCTTTTAGTCAAACTCAGCTGTGTAATCAAACACTTTTACACCTTCTCAGTTGGGAACATCTCAAACAGAACCTCTCCCAAGGTAAGCCATAATGAGTTGTAAAAGCCTTAAAGGCAATTTTATTTTGGAATTGACTTGAAACGTGAGAGCTGCACCACCAAGTGAAAATCAAACCAAATCTCATGGTAACTGATTTTTGTTTGGTAGAGCCCAGTGGACATATCCAGTTGGTTCTGAACAAATGGCCAAGGCGCTAAATTGCTGAAGGCACCCACACACTGTGATATTTTAGCAATGTTCTGATGCATGTGGACTTGATTATTACAGGGAGTGCAGAATTATTAGGCAAATGAGTATTTTG